>NC_089259.1:40949572-41252602 GCF_963930625.1 Muntiacus reevesi | reverse complement strand
AGCTGGAATCAAGATTTCCAAGATAAATATCAATAGCCTCAGATATGCAGATGATACCATCCTAATATCAAAAAGCAAAGAGGAACTAAAGAGCCTCTTGATGAAGGTGAAATAGAAGAGTGAGAAAGCTGGCTTAAACCTTAACATTTGAAAAACTAAGATCATGACATCTGGTCCTCATGATAAATAGATAGGCAAAAATGTAAACAGTGACAGGCTTATTTTCTTTGGCTCCAAAATCACTGTGGATGGTGACTGCAGTCTTGAAATTAAGATATGCTTGCTCCTTGGAAGGAAAGCTATAACAAACATAGACAATGCATTTAAAAATTTGAGGCTTCACTTTGCTGACAAGTGTCTATTTGGTCAAAGCTTTGTTTTACCAGCATTCATGTACAGATATGAGAATTGGACCTTAAAGAAGGCTGAACACAAAAGAACTGATGATTTCACACTGTGGCACTGGAGAAGATTCTTGAAATTCCCTTGGACAGTGAGGAGACCAAACCAGTCAATCCTAAAGGAAACCAACTCTGAATATTCATTAGAAAGATGGCTGCTGAAGTTGAAGCCCCAATACTTTGGCCACCTGATGCAAAGAGACAACTGCATAAGACCCTGATGCAGGGAAAGATTGAGGGCAGGAGGAGAAGGGCATGACAGAGGATGAGACGGTTGGATGACATCATTGACTCGGTGGACATAAATTTGAGCAAACTGGGAGATACTGAAGGACAGGGAAGCCTGGTGTTCTATATTCCATGGAGTTGCAAGTTGCAAAGAGTTGGACACGACTGAACAACAGCAAATTGCAATATCAGCTTAGTAAAATTCTTGTAAAGTATTAAATACTATGACTTTTCTCATTTTTTTCAGTAAAGAAAGGACAATTATAATTTTTACTCAATGTGGAGAGAGAAACACTGCTTTAAAATTTTGACTTCTCATAATTTATGTTAATTGTTGAGATATTTCACTCAAAAGAGAAAAAAACAATGCTTCATTCTAAGAAAGATAGGAAATAACATGTAAATATTAGTTACCTCTTTGATCATTGTAACTATTGTTTCATAAAGTTATACCCTTCTAAAGAAATACCAGGATAGCAGCACTAACATTTTGTGGTGTTATTGTTTTACCTTAACTTCACAGCTTTTACAATGACACTAAAGTGTAAAGAGATTACTGAAACTCAATTCCTGTCTTTATAAAAATATTTCCAACTTTTGTCACAGAGATAGTTTGATTTTTTTTTTTTTAACACTGATGTCCACAATAAAATGGATGAAATTTTCCAGAACTGTAAGTCTAACCAACTCTTCTTCACATCATCCATGGCAAATAGTATTTTCTGTAGGATATCAAGGAACCACAATGGTGGGGGTGGAGGGGCACAGAAAGAACAAAGATTGCTTTTTCTTTTTTTCTTTTATAGTTTTTGCTTTCACAATTCAACAGTAAATCAACAGTGAACATTTGGTTTGCCTGAGGCCAACGTGAAATCAGCTTGCCTCTTGGAGTTTATATTGTCTTTTGTTCTTATCTGATAAGTCTTCAAAATACGCACAAGCTTTCCCATCTTGGAGATGCTCAGCACCAGTGGTAGTCCCCACTGACTTTATTCATTTCATCAAAATGATATGAAATTCAGCTGTCCAACTTTGTATTTGTGAGGAATATTGGTAATAGAGTTCAAAATAAAGTTACAGAGAGGAATTCATTCAGCACACAAATTATTTCCCCTATAGCTAATCCTGTTTTTATTCAAACAGAGACTTGTCTCCACAAGGCTATTTCTCTCCCTAGGAAGAAGACAGGGAAAAACATCTGATAAAACATATTTAAGTACACAGACAAGAAAATTCCAACTTAGGGTATTTTCTTGACAAATGAGTGTCCCCTTGGTCATACCTATGTTCAATGTCAGATTCGAACCTTACTAGTTACGAAGGAAGTTGTCAAAAAGGTGGAACAGATCAGTCATGACTTGAAAACACAATAAGACAGGACAAGCAAGTGAAAAGAATAGGGCATAAACAAATTCAAGCTGATAGGTCTGATTTAGCTGATAGCTGCATCATGAGACAAAATTTTGATTTGCTGAAGCAGTATATTGAGAGCTTGAAGATATTTCCTTTTACGCTTCTTTTATTTTGTCCTATAGATAATTGAATTTTGAGGGTTATCAATTTCTTAAAACAATGAATTTAGTGTGGACCAAAAGGATTTGTAAGTGATAAAACATACAAATAAAGTTGAAGCTATTCTTAACACAGCTCATGAAATGACGCTGTCCCCTTTAAACTAGGGCAAATACATTTAAACGGTTGAAAAATAAATGTTGCTTAGGGCTTCTGACATGTTACTTCCCTGAGGACTAAGGCAGATTAAGGTCTCATCCTTCATTTTAAAGAGAGCACAAAAAGCTGAGCATCTACCTCTGGGCTTATTGAAGTATCAAAATCTCTCTCTCTCCTGCCACAAAAACAGGAGGTTCAATGTTCCTTCTTCCACAGTTCTGAATATCCCAGAACTGTGTTAATGTTTTGACCAGTGGAATATGAGGGAAGTCATGTCATGCCTATCTAAGCTACCATGCTGTGGAACCCAGGCAGCTCCATGGAAACCCTCCAGTGCCAGGGAACTCATGCCAGTCCTTCAGCTGAGCACCCAGCTAGTAACCAGCACCAACATCCTAGTCATGTTGATTGGCCTCTTTGAAATACATTTTCCAACCCCAGCCCAGGCACTCTAGAACACATAGAACAGAGACAGAATTCCCACAAAGCCCTGATCAAATTGCAGATATGTAAGCAAAAGAAATGACTCTTCTTGTGATAAACCAGTAATTTGGGGGATGTATTGATACCAGTAGTAGAAAACTAGAACAACTTTTTAGGAGGCAGCCGGACTCTGCTGCCATTACCATATATCTAGCACCCCTCTTTGCTTTTTTTTTTTTTTTTTTCTTTTTTTTCTTATTTTTTTGAGGGTTAGGGAAAATGTAGAACAGAGTGAGTTCTCAGAGTTGTAAATAGCTGACCATAATTCTCTGGGTGTCAAGTAAAGGGTAGAGGATAAGGTGGGAGAATAGGTTTCTTTCTCTTTTAAGTCTCACTGCTCACATCCTGTAACACAGGATTAACTGTCAATAAGTCACTTGAACTTAAACTACAGTTGTCTCAGTATCTGCAGGGGATAGGTTCCAGGATTTAAAGGAACACTAAAATCTGAAAAGGCTCAAGTTTTTAAACAATAATGTGTTGTATCTGCATATAACTTATGAACCTTCTCTCATATTTCAAACCATCTACAGATCACTTATAATACCTAATACAATACTAACTAAATAGTTGCAAATATAATTCAAATGCTATGTAAACTATAGCAAATTTTGCTTTTTGGAACTTTCTGGAGATTTTTCTTTTTAAAATATTTTTCATCAGTGCTTGCCTGAATCTGCAAATGTGTAATCTGGGGTAGGGAAGGGCCAAGTGTAGTGTCTTGAGAGAATCCTGACAATGACAACCTTTAACAAGTGATGCAGGTTACATTGTACTAGTCAAGTAAATATGCCTTACTTATCACTATTTTTACTCATAAAAATGATTGGTGTAGAGTCTTCTGCTCTCTATTTTAAGGCCTTTTGGTTTTGAGGTATATGACAGGCTGATTGAACAATGCAGATTCAATGTGCTTCTGCTGTTGTTGTTCAGTCACTCAGCAGTCTCCAGCTCTTTGCGACCCCATGACCTGCAGCATGACAGGCTTCCTTGTCCTCCATTATCTCCCACACTTTGTTCAAACTCATGTCTACTGAGCCAATGATGCCATCCAACCATCTCATCCTCTGTTACCCCCATCTCTTCCTGTCCTCAATTTAACTAGCATCAGGATATTTTCAAATGAGTGGACTCTTCACATCAGTTGGCCAAAGTATTGGAGCTTCAGCTTCAGCACCACTCATTCCAATGAACATTCAGGATTGATTTCTTACAGGATTGACTGGTTTGATCTCCGTGCTCCTTGGGACTCTCAAGAGTCTTCTCCATCACTACAGTTTGAAAGTATCAATTCTTCAGTGCTCAGCTTTCTTTATGGTCCAACTCTCACATCTATAAAGAACACTGAAAAAAACTTAGCTTTGACTATAACTGATCTTTGTCAGCAATATGATGTCTCTGCTGTTTAATATGCTGTCTTGGTTTGTCATAGCTTTCTTTCCAAGGAGCAAGCATCTTTTAATTTCATACCTGCAGTCACCATCTGCAGTGATTTTGGAGCCCAAGAAAATAAAGTCTGTCACTGTTTCCACTTTTCCCCCCATCTGTTTGTCATGAAATGATGGGACTGAATGCCATGACCTTAGTTTTTTGAATGCTGAGTTTTAAGCCAACATTTTCACTCTCCCCTTTCACTATCTTTGCTTTTTTAATTCCTTTTCACTTTCTGTCATTAGGGTGATGCCATATGCATAAATGAGGTTATTGATATTTCTCCTGGAAATCTTGATTCCAGCTTAAGCTTCATCCAGCTAAGCACTTTACATAATGTGTTCTGCTTATAAGTTAAATAAGCAGGGTGACAATATATATATCTTGATGTACTCTTTTCCCAGTTTTGAACCAGTCCATTTTTCCATGTCTGGTTCTAATGGTTGCTTCTTGATCTCCATACAGGTTTCTCAGAGGGCAGGTAAGATAGTCTGGTATTCCCAACTCTTTAAGCATTTGCCATAGTTTTGTTGTAATTCACACAAAGTCTTTAGTGTCATCAATGAAACAGAAGTAGATGTTTTTCTGGCATTCCCTTGCTTTTTCTATGATCCAATGGATATTGGCATTTTGATCTTTGGTACTTCTGTGTTTTCTAAATCCAACTTGTACATCTGGAAGTTCTCAGTTCATGTACTATTGGAGTCTAACTTGAAGGATTTTGAGCATTGCCTTGCTAACATGTGAAATGAGTGAAATTGTGTGGTAGTTTGGAAATTCTTTGGCATTGCCCTTATAAATATGAGTAAATTTAAACATATTTTATTTTTTGTTTCTTCATTTTTTTTCCATTTAATTCCAAGTGGATAATACATAATCTCTCTTTTATAATGACTAGCAAATTCCTTAATTATAAGATTATATGACACCTACTATACACTTTCTGTTATTCATCTCTGGAATAGCCTTGTAGTTAAAATCTCCGGTTAAAATTCAATCTAAGTCATATATCAGGTTTTTGCAGCAAACAACTGATTGGATGTTTCAGACCCAGGAATGTGGAGTAAACAAGAGGCAGGATCAGTTCTTTCAATCTTTCATCCTTTACAGTGGAGATGAGTGTATTGGAGCTGTGTCTTTTGTGGGTATTTCTGATCTACTCTCTTCTGCTTCTGGGTTCACCTCCTCTGATGTGGGCGGGGAAGAAAAAAAAAAAGGCAAAGATTTTAAAAGCTAGGCACATATCAAGATGGAATGGTCTGGGTAAAGGTCTGATTTAGTCTGGCTGTCTTTGTTACTCATCACTACCCCCGAAATGGTATTCTGAAGAGATGGAAGTCAATGTTAACTTCATAAAGGGTCCATTGCTGCTGTTATTCTTAGAGAATTTCATTTTTTTCTGAAGACTCTGAGAGTTATGGGAACTGGGGAGGGTATTTTTCTGTTCCTTCTTTTCATAGAATATGCCATTCTGCAGCCTCGATTCATAGTGTGTTTGTGAGCTTTTCTAGCATGTCTTCTACCTTCAGAAATATTCAAAGATTTGACATAAATTTCTTTATCTCCATATGTTGCAAAATGCTAGTTAGATAATGGCAACATTACAGTGAGTTTTTCCTCTTTGTATCACTTTAGCTCTAACATGACAAGACATTTTTCTACCTTATGAAATGCACAAGCTGCATCACACATATCTACTTGTATAGCAAGTTAACTTTACTCCCTGCTTCTGTGTGTGTGTGTGCTTGGATGCTCAGCTGTGTTCAGCTCTTTGCAACACTCTGGACTATAGCCCACTAGGTTCCTATGTCCATGGGATTTTTCAGGCAAGAATACTGGTGTGGGTTTCCATTTCCTCTCCCAGGGGTTCTTCCCAACCCTGGGATCAAATCCATATCTCCTCTGTCTCCTCTAATGCAGATGGATTCTTTACACCTGAACCATTTGGGCAGGGTCACTCTCTCCTACAATTATTCAAATTTTTGACTGGTCAATTTTCTTAAAACAAAACAAAGCAGAACATTTATAAGAGAGTCACTAGGATGTCCAAAATACTCACTGCTTAACTTGGTTCAAATGCATAAACATCCACCACAACTTTCCTAGACTCCACTAATCCACACCCAGCAGTTTTGCTGGTTTTAGTTACTACCATCGTGGGATTAAAGCTTCTGCCCATGTCAGGCCAAAACTGATAAAATCACTCATTTACAGTTATCATGAGGCCTGGGGACACCAATCTCATGAGTTATAGACATTGTTTTTCTCTGTGCTTTATATAGTAGAACAATTGATTCCTTCTGATAGGATACTAACTCTTTGGTTTCCTAGCATAAGAATCTCAAAGGGACCAGGCAGTAGATATAGCTTCAGCCTACTGTTTTTCCCTTGAGGAAAAGTGACTTTCAGGGATCAGGACATGTAAGCAAGCAAAGCATACATTTACTGAAAGTCTTTTCTTTCCATATATGATAATGATTGCAAAATGTTCCTTCTACTTCCCCTTGAATTCTCAAATCTATCTATTCTACGGAATGAGATGAATCAACCTGTACTGGTTGTTGAGCCCTAGCACACTTTTCATCTCAAGGAACATTTCCCAAATGACAAAGATACCATATGAGTCTTTAAATATGGCTTTAAGTGTCCATCCTAAATTTCCATAAGTTTAGCTGTTCTCCTAGTGATGTAGATCATGGAATCAAGGCCCATATTACACACTGTGAGATGGACTTGGAGTAATACTTCATTTGTTATATGGAATTTAAAACTTTCATTCAATATAAGGGTCCCTAGTCAATGACAGCCCAAAGTATACTGAACAAACCTTGAACAATTTATGTATTTCTCTTTCTCCAGTATACAATTGCTCTGATGAATGGCCATAAATTTCTTTGAGACTATTGTTCAGTCACTAAGTTGTGTCCAACTATTTGTGAACCCACGGACTACAGCCTGCCAGGGTTCCCTGCCCTTCACTATCCCCAGAATTTGCTCAAAGTCATGTCTATTGAGTCAGGGATGCCATCCAACCATCTCATCCTCTGTTGTCTCCTACTCCTCCCACCCTCAATCTTTCCCAGCATCAGGATCTTTCTAATGAGTCTGCTTGTTGCATCAGGTGACCAAAGCATTGGACCTTCAGCTTCAGCATCAGTCCTTCCAGTGAATAACTTTGATACGGTCCACCTAGTCAAGGCTATGGTGTTTCCAGTGGTCATGTATGGATGTGAGAATTGGACTCTAAAGAAAACTGAGCACCGAAGAATTGATGCTTTTGAACTGTGGTGTTGGAGAAGACTCTTGAGAGTCTCTTGAACTTGAAGGAGATCCAACCAGTCCATTCTAAAGGAAATCAGTCCTGAATATTCATTGGAAGGACTGATGATGAAGCTGAAACTCCAATACTTTGGCCACCTGATGCAAAGAGCTGACTCATTTGAAAAGACTCTGATGCTGGGAAAGATTGAAGGTGGGAGGAGAAGTAAATGACAGAGGATGAGATGGCTGGATGTCATCATCAACTCAATGGATATGAGTTTGAGTAAACTCTGGGAGTTGGTGATGGACAGGGAGGCCTGGTTTGCTGCAGTCCATGGGGTTGCAAAGAGTCAGACATGACTGAGCAACTGAACTGAACTGAGCTGACATATATCTTTGAGATACACTTGAATAATTACTAGTATGGTGGTGCTAGTGGTAAAGAATCCTCCTGCCAATGCAGAAGTAAGACATGTGGGTTTGATCCCTGGATCAGGAAGATCCCCTGGAGTAGGAAATGGCTACCCACCTCAGTATTGTCTGGAAAATCCCATGAACAGAGAAGCCTGACAGGCTACAGTCCACATAGCCACAAAGAGTCAGACATGACTGAAGAGACTTAGGACATACATATTATAGCATTAAATTCTTATTTCTCAAAAATCCCTTGCCTCTCCTTCAATAAAAACACTTAGATATGAGGAACGGCTCAGATCTGGAAATTGGATTAAGAATTGCTATTTCCACTGTGATAATTGTCATCAGGAGATCAGTCCTGGGTGTTCATTGGAAGGACTGACGCTGAAGCTGAAACTCCAGTACTTTGGCCATCTCATGCGAAGAGTCGACTCATTGGAGAAGACCTTGATGCTGGGAGGGATTGGGGGCAGGAGGAGAAGAGGACAACAGAAGATGAGATGGCTGGATTGCATCACCGACTCGATGAACTTGAGTTTGAGTAAGTTCCAGGAGCTGGTGATGGACAGGGAGGCCTGGCATGCTGTGAATCATGGGGTCGCAAAGAGTCAGACCAGACTGAGAGACTGAATTGAACTAAATTGTCATCAGTCTTTTGTTTCCCCATTCTTTAAATTTCTTTATTATAGGAGTCAAGAAATACACTCAACAGCTGCTCAACTACCTTGTCCTTAAGAAAATCATAGTTGACAATCCAGGGATCCCCGAAGGTGAAGGGTGTCATCAACCTTTCAACCATTGTCACCATTATGCCACCCCAAAATTCATGTCCTCCAGAAATTTCCATCTTTGGAAATTGGGCCTTTTCATATTTAATCAAGATGAGGTCCTAGTGGTTTAAGGTGAACCCTCAATTCATTAACTCACATCTTCATAGAGAAAGGAAAGGGAGATTTGGATATAGAGATACAAAGAGAACACAGGGAAAAAGGCCATGGATGATACAGACAGAGATACAAGTGATGGAACTAAAAGACAAAGGATACCAGGGATTTCTGGCAATTATCAGAAGGAAGAAGCAAAGAAGGATTCTTTTCTAGAGGCTTCTAGAGTCCAAGAAAATAAAGTCTGTCACTGTTTCTGTTGCTTCCCCATCTATTTGCCATGAAGTGATGGGGCCAGATGCCATGGTCTTCTTTTATTGAATGTTGAGTTTTAAGCCAGCTTTTTCAGTGTCCTCTTTCACTTTCATCAAGAAGCTCTTTAGTTTCTCTTCACTTTCTGTCATAAGGGTGGTGTCATCTGCATATCTGAGGTTATTGATATTTCTCCTGAAACCTTGATCCTAGCTTGTGCTTCATCCAACCCAGCATTTCACATAATGTACTCTGTATATGTGTTAAATAAGCAGGGTGACAATATACAGCCTTAAAGTACTCCTTTCCAATTTTGAACCAGTCTGCTGTTTTACTGCTGCAGAACACTAAAGATCTTTATTTTACAGGTTTTTGGCATAAGAAGCTAAGAAATTATTCATCTAGAAATCTAGATTAAAATTAAATCACAGTAATTTAATTTTTTAACGGTGCAACACCTCCCTCATATTTTAAAAGGATCTTTTGTTTAATATGCACAAATCATCAGTCCATTTGGAGCAAAATATTTGATTAAACTGTTTACGATTCAAGTCTTTGTGTTTTATATATACATTTTTCTTTGCATATTCTTTGTTCATTTTCCATGGATCTGATATATGTTGGCCTACAGAATTTAAAAACAGTTTTGAAAACTGACAGTTATTTTATTTTTACATAAATAACTTTTTTTCTGTAATGATATTCTCTTAATCCCTTAACTTTCATATGTCCTAAAAATGTGTTACTTTTTCATTTAGAAACTAGAGCAGTATAAACTACTCATGGTACTTTTCTCTCTTATTTAAATGTGCTTACTCCGCCTTTGATGTGACAGAGATTGCAAAGCAAGCATGAAAGTATACAATAGTTATGAATTCTTATTCTCCCTCTTGTTGAGAAGGTAGTTGCCTAAATGTTTTACTAAATTTGAAGAATATAATATTACCTCCATGACCCATATCTTTCTCTAATCTCCTGAACAGACTTAAGTTTAGCTCAGTTCAGTCCCTCAGTCATGTCCCACTCTTTGCAACCCAATGGACTGCAGCATGCCAAGCATCCCTGTCCAACACCAACTCCCGGAGCTTACTCAAACTCATGTCCATTGAGTTGGTGATGCTACCCAACTGTCTCATCCTCTGTTGTCCCCTTCTCCTCCTGCCCCCAACCCTCCCAGCATCAGGGTCTTTTCCAATGAGTCAGTTCTTCAAATCAGGTGGCCAAAGTACTGGAGATTCAGCTTCAGCATCAGTCCTTCCAATGAATATTCAGGACTGATTTCCTTTAGGATGGACTGGTTGGATCTCCTTGCAGTCCAAGGGACTCTCAAGAGTCTTCTCCAGCACCACAGTTGGAGGAAAAAAACATCAGTTCTTAAGCACTCAAGTTTCTTTATAGTCCAACTCTCACATCCATACATGACTACTTGAAAATCCATAACTTTGACTAGACAGACTTTTGTTGGCAAAGTAATGTCTCTGTTTTTTATTTGCTGTCTAGGTTGGTCATAACTTTTCTTCCAAGGAGTGAGCATCTCTCAATTTCATGGCTACAGTCACCATCTGCAGTGTTTTTGGAACCCCCCAAAATAAAGCCTGTCTCTGTTTCCATTGTATCACCATCTATTTGCCATGAAGTGATGAGACCAGATGCCATGATCTAAATTTTCTGAATGTTAAGCCAACTTTTTCATTCTCCTCTTTCACTTTCACCAAGAGACTCTTTAGTTCTTCTTCACTTTCTGCCATAAGTGTGGTGTCACCTGCATATTTGACTTTATTGAATAGACTTAGTGCCCAATAAACTAGTGAACACAACCATGTGAAAGCAGTCATGGGGCACTCATCGTGAACATATTATTAAATCAGGTCCTGCTGCTTCCCCCTTATAAAATGAATACTCAAAACTGTTGGTAGAAAAGAAATGTGCTTTTATCAGATTGTTGGCAATCTGTGGAGACATTGCATATTCAGAGTTCTCGCATAACTACCCCCAAAGATTCTGCCTGGCCATGGATGTTTTTTTAAGGGAATCAGGGAAGTAATTCAATTAATCATTGAGATAAGGTGTCAGAGTCATCACCATTGCCCTTTGTCGGTAGGCTTGTGTGCAGACTTGTCAACTCCTTGTAATATTTATTTGCTGTTGTTCAAGCAAAGTGATTAAATCATGCCCAACTCTTTGTAGCACCATGGACTGCAGTACATCAGGCTTCTCTATCCTTCACTATATCCTGGAGTTTGCCCAGACTCATGTCCACTGAGTCCGTGAAGCCATTCAGTCATCTCATAATCTGTTCTCCCCTTCTCCTGCCCTCATTCTTCCCCAGCATCAGTGTCTTTTCCAGTGAACTGACTCTTCACATCAGGTGATCAAATTACTGGAGCTTTAGTTTCCACATCAGTCCTTCCGATTAATATTGAGGTTTGATTTCCTTTAAGATTGACAAGTTTGGTCTCCTTGCTGTCCAAGGGACTCTCAAGAGTCTTCTCCAGCACTGCAATTCAAAAGCATCAATTCTTTGGTGCTCAGCCTTCATTGTCCAGCTCTCACATTGTACATGATTGTAGAAAAAACATAGCTTTGACTATACGGACATTTGTCTTTAGATGCTATCTTGTTCATATAGTTTGCTTGTGAGATTACTGAAGGGGAAGCTAAGAAAGCGATCTGGTCAACAGTTAATTACTTATTCTTCCTTTCTCCATCTTCAATCTATGAGAAAAAAGTGCCAGGCAAAGTGTTGTATGATCAAAAGTTTTGAAAGGTGCACACCTTTCAATGATAGAGATGAGTAGAACATGGAGATGCCTGGTTGAAGGTTAGTGACAAGACATGAGTGCCTCTTCAGAGAGTTCTTTCCTGTAAAGAACATTTCCTGTCAAAGGCTGCTTACAAACACTTCAATGAAGAATGATACTGGAACCATCCAACTCTTCTCCAAATCCAGATTCTGGATTGTGAAGTCAAACATTTGAAAGATATAATTAACTTTGAGAGGCATGCAATCCATAAAGAATGTCTATCATATGGAGGAATATTCTAAATATTCTAAAGTATAGTCGATAGTTAAAGAGTTCTGTGAGATGTTACTGGTGATGTGAAGGGCGAGGGGGGGAATATTTCAAGAACAAATAATATTAGGAAACTGTGAGATAAACAGAAGTAAATAGGTTGACCTAATTCAGAATTTCTTAGATCTCTGAATATGATAATATACATTGTGAACCACTGAAAATTGGGAAATTGGGATATACTGCCTCTAATTCCTATTTGAGGACTTGGGACATGTCCCTCACACCTACCTGGAGATAGCATCAGATTCCATAGGTAGAGGGCTCAATCCCAAAGACCACCCTCCACTTCAGATGTCAATCACAAGCCCAGGTTATCTGCACATCTAACCTACTACCTACAGATTGGAGGTCCCAAAGACGCCCTCCCCATCTCAGGATGCCAATCACTAGTCCAAGTCATTACCTGCACTATGGATGGATGGCTGTGCATCAAATGTGCCCATTGTAAGGGGAAATAATTCAGCAACAGCCAGATGGAAGAGATGAATAAGGCAATTATGTATAAAATATCATTCATGGGAAACTTTCATGCTCCTTGAGAATGCCACTTTCCCAAATCTTTACTTATGCACCAACATAGAAACCCTTAAACCTTTTGGGAGGGGGGATTTTATGGAGGCTTCATTACACAAGGGCAATTGATTAAATTATTGAAAGAGAAACGAACTTGCAGTCCTATGGCACAAAAAGTCAAATTTTGACAGTGAGCATTCAAAGTGAAGTAAGGATTTGTTTTAGGGCACTAAGCAAAGTAGTGGAGGAAGGACAACTTGAGATCTCCTCCAACTTGGTCTTTGAATTGGGGATATTTTTAAAGGCAGAGAACAAAGAAGCTAAATTAATCATTGTGATGTGATTTTTTTCTTAGGTGAATTTAGGTTGAAGTGGATTATTTAGAGAGACACACATCCCATGGGCCAAATGCAGTCCATCTCAGAACATAGCTGCTTGTGGTATTTCTTAATCAAAGCTTTTGAAGTCAGGATGTCTAAACTTTAAGAGTCTCTTGTCTGGTGCCCCATGACCGTGGGGTCTATTAGCTCATCTTTCTCTGGAGAAACAACCTGAGTCTGTGCATTAATGATATCATCAACACCAGCAATTTTAGTACATTAATGATGTTACAAACTACAGCAATTTTAGTCATCTGACTCTGGTGCATTAGTGTGTTCAGTTAGTACAGGGGACAAGAAATGGAAAGGCTTTGAATAGTGTTGATCATAAACTTAGCAGAGAAATTCAGTTTTATGGGTACTCAGTTTCACTAGCAGTCATTCTTCACTATCAGCCCCAATTTTGCAGATGGAGTGAAGGCATATCCTGTTCTATCAGTACATTTGATATTGTGACATAAAAGTTAAAAACAGTTTCTTGATTAAGTGCAATCCCTGCTTCTAGCCTTGGCCATTGCAGCCCTGATCATATGACCACTGTATGGAGTAGGGGGGAAAAAGTGATGTGTGGAAGAAAGAGCACTGTTATCCTCCCCTCTCCCTCGTCCTCACATCTTCCAGTGTCCTTCTATCCAGTGTGGACATCCCTTAATCCTATCCATGTTCATGGTGAATGTGAAAACTTTCATGAAAGCACATAACCAGCCCTTCATGGTCTTATCTACCCACTTTAGACAACAACGTTTTAATTGTTCATTCTGATTTTCTATTAAAACTATTACTGCAAGGAGGTAGTTACTATTTCCATTGTTGGAATTTAATGGCTGTAAAATATGTTCCTTGATTTGAAAAAATAAGTTAATCATCCAAATCGGTGTAATATCTTCTCTTCCAGTTCTTCTATCATGCTGTAAGCATTTGTTCAGAGTCAAAATCTATCCTTGTGAAGATCCAATGATGAACTTATTTAAAAAACATAATTAGATTCATGGACATGGAAAACACATTTATGGTTATCAGAGGAGTAAAAATAAATTAAAAGATCAGGATTAACAGATATACACTACTATATAAAAAATAAATAAACATCACAGTTGTACTGTAAAACAGAGGGAAATGTACTGAATATCTTGTAATAACCTACAAGAGCAAATAATCTGAAAAATAATATATGTGTGTTTGTATGTGTGTGCATAACTGAATCACTTTGCTATACATCTAAAATTAACACAACATAATACATCTACTATACTTCAATTTTTAAAAGAGAAAAGACCCATTTGCAGCCCCCAAGCATACAGATTTGCATGCCTTTTGCTTTAAAGTATAGACAGCTTTTACAGGGAACTAGCCATTGAAACTAAGTGGGTAAAGATTACTTGAAAACTCTTTGGTTTTTCTTTCTGAAAAATACTGGACTCACTCCTTAGAAGAGTCATTAAAATACTTTTTAAAACTTATCTCCAAACCTGACATCCCCTACTTTCCTAGAACTATATCCATCACTCCTCTTGACACCCTTAGTGTTTCCAGCTTGTCAAGATTCTTTTCCTTATGTATGAAGTTTGTTTCCATAGTTTCCTTGTCTCCATTCATGTGTTTTAGTCAACTTGAATTGCTTTGTTTCCTTTGCTTTTCTTGTATGTTCATTATATACTGTTATTCAGTCACTAACTTGTGTCTGACTCTTTGTGAAACCTTGGGCTAAAGCATGTCAGGCTCCCCATTTTCACTATCTCTCAGAATTTGCTCAGACTCCTGTCCATTGAGTTGGTGATGCCATCCAGCCATCTCAACATCTGCCACCCTCTTCTTGTTCTGCTCTCAATCTTTTCCAGCATCAGAATCTTTTCTAATGAGTTGACTCTTTGCATCAGGTAGCCAAAGTATTGGTGCTTCAGCATCAGTCCTTTCAATGAATATCCAGGGTTGATTTTCTTTAGAATTGACTGCTTTGATCTCCTTGCTGTTTAGCAGACTCTCCAGAGACTTTTCCAGCAACACAAATTGAAAGGATCAATTCTTCAACATTCAGACATTTTTATGGTCCAACTCTCACATCTGTACATGACTACTGGAAAACCATACATTTGAATATATGGACCTCTGCTAGCAAAATGCTGTCTCTGTTTTTTATATGCTGTTTAGATTTGTCATACTTTATCTTGCAAAGAGCAAGCATTTTTTAATTTCATGGTTACAGTCATCATCTGCAGTGATTTTGGAGCCCGAGAAAATAAAATCTATCACTGTTTCCATTTTCCTCATCTATTTGCCATGAAGTGATGAGACCAGTTGCCATGATCTTAGTCTTTTGAATGTTGAGTTTTAAACCAGTTTTTTCACTCTCCTCTTTCATTTTCATCAAGATGATTTTAAGTTCCTCTTTGCTTTCTGCTTTTAGGGTGGAATCATTTGTGTATCTGAGGTTGTTGATATTTCTCCTGGAAATCTTGATTCTAGCTTGTGGTTCATCCAACCTCGATTTTGCGTGATGTATACAAGCAGGGTGATGTATACAGACTTGACATACTCCTTTCCCAATTTGGAACCAGTCTGTTGTTCCACGCCTGGTTCTAACTGTTACTTTTTGACCTGCATACAGGTTTCTCAAGAAGCAGGTATGGTGGTCAGGTATTCCTATCTCCAAGAATTTTCCACAATTTGTTGTGATCCACACAGTCAAAGGCTGTAGTGTAGTCAATGAAGCAGAAATAGATGGATTTTTTGGAATCCTCTTGCTTTTTCTATGATCCAGTGGAGGCTAGCAATTTGTTCTTTGCTTCTTCTGTCTTTTCTAAATCAAGCTTGTACATCTGGAAGCTGTTGAAGTCTAACTTGAAGGATTTTGAGGATTATCTTTCTAGTGTGTGAAATGAAGGCTAAATATGATATTTGTGATGTTTTCCCATTCAACCCATATTGAATAAATGCTATTAATTTCCTACTTTATTGCTATAGTCTAGTACATTTTTGATAGCTTATGGTGGTCGGTGTCAGGTTTGTGGCCTCTGAAGGAGAAGATTTCACTCCACTCCAGTACCAAAGACACAGTCTCAGTCACTTAGAGCTTTGTGCAACAGAGATTTTATTAAAGGATAAAGAAAGCTTCTGACATAGACATCAGAAGGAGATAGAAAGAGTACCCACCTCACTAGTTTAAATAGGGTATTATATAATTTTCAACTGGCTGCTAGAAAAGATGAAAATAACACCTCAGGTTGTAAACATTCCACCAAAACCTTTCCCAAGGCATACATGCTGAGATAACTATGGTACAAGATTAACCAGAAGAAAAGTGTCCCAGGCAATAAGTCTCTGGGCAAGATATTCTGTTGCTGAGAAATAGATTCCCAGGCAAGATTTGTTATAATTATAATCATTAACATAGAGCCTAAGAAAAGCATATTCATAAGTAAGATGTGTGTAATCATCAGCTCCTGACTTAATGAAAGGCCAGATCTCAAGTGAGATACATTGTTACAATATCAGTACAGGGTATAAAAGAAACATGTCTTACCCTGACTAAGGGGAAAAAAAAAATGTATAAAGGAATGTTTACCTCCACAAGGGGCCTTGGGCTGCCTGTCATCCTGCCTAAGTTTTAACTCTCTCATTTTCCTATCACTATTCAGTGTTCTGAAGTATTTGGAGATAAAAACCATACAATTTAGTTGTCTTCATTAACTACATCGATTATATGATTCTTCAAATTCCTATTTGACTTTTCTTTTATATACAATTTATTATGAAACTAATTTAACTTGAAACAAAATAATGCCTTGCAACTAAAGTATAATTTCAAAGATATAGATTATCCTTTGAATTATATTTGCAATGTTGGAAGACCATTTACTTGGAGCAGTTATGAGCAGCCAGGCTTTATAGTGATTAAGAGGCTAGGCTCTGAAGCAGGTGTTTTTATCTTGGTTTTTGTGACCATGAGAAAATAATTTCAACATTTTGTGTTTTCATTTCCTGAGCTGTTAAACTGCCACATTTATAGTACCTGGCATAGAGTTGTAATGAGATATAAATACATATATAAAAAGGTTAGAATGATTTCTGACACTTGGTAATGTCTTAGCATATTTTGCCTATTTATACTATTATTTTGATTATAATGATAAGAAGAGAAGACAAGGGATCAGTGTTGGTCACAGTATATACTGGATAAGAGGAGACAAAAGCACAAGCAGATGCACACCAATGAGTTTTATGCCACAATTTCCATGTTGGCTCAGTGATAAAAAAAAAAAGTCTGCCTGCAATGCAGGAGCTACAGGAGATGTGGGTTCAATCCCCGGGTCAGAAAGATCCCCTGGAGGATGGCATGGCAACCCACTTCAGTGTTCTTGCCCGAAGAATCCCATAGACAGAAGAGCCTACCAGGCTATAACCCATAGGCTCGCAAAGAGTCAAACACAACTGAAGTGACTTGGCATGCATGTGCATGCAGAAGACGGTAATAGGAGACTGAGAACTTTATGACAGAAGCACTGGAGAAGATGAGCCATTGGGCATGAGTTATAGAATTCTACTAAAAGCTAGCAAAAATAAAATAAAGAAGCAGTATAAGAAATTTAAAATAGAAATCATACCAAGCATCATTTCTAATTATAATGCTATGAGACTACAAACCAACGATAACAAAAAAAGAAACTACAAAAAATAAACACTTGGAGGTTAAATTATATGCTACTAAACAACCAATAGATCAGTGAATAAATCAAAGGTGAAATAAAAAAAGACACCTGTGGACAAGTAAAAATGAAAATGAAACGATCAAAACTGAGGCACAGCAAAAAAAACAAAAACAAAAAACAAGGGGGGTTAATAGCAACACAAGCCTTCTTTAAAAAATGAGAAAAGTTTAAAACAATCAAAATTTATCCCTCAATTAACTAGAGAAAGAAAAATAAACACAATCCAAAGCTATTAGAAGAAAAGTAACCATAAGTATTAGCAAAAATAATGAAAAAAGAGACTTAAAGTCAATAGAAAATATCAATGCAATAAGAGCTGCACCTTTAAAAGAGCAAATAAAACTGATAAGCCTTTAGCAATCCTCATCAAGGAAAAAAAAAAAAGAGAGGGCCCAAATAATATCAGAAATGAAAGAGGACAAGTTACAACACATACTACAGGACCACAAAGCATCATAAAAAATTATTACAAAAAATTATACGCCAGTAAAATAGACCACTTAAGAAATTCACTGATGTGTACATTCTCCCAAAAATGAATCAGGAAGAAATGTAAAATTGTGTAGGCCAATTACTGAAAGTGAAATTCAATTGGTAATAAAAGAATCCCAACAAACAAAGGCTCAGAATCAGACAGCTTCACAGGTGAATTCTACCAAACATTTGAAAAATTAACACCTATCTTTCTCAAACTGCTTCAAAAAATTGCAGAATGTATTATGATTCCAAAATCATCCTATAAGGTCAGCATAACCCTGATATCAAATCAGACAATCATATCACAAAAACAAACTGCAGACCAATATCACTAATGAATACAGATGACACAATTTAAAAAAAATATTAATAAACTATATTCAACAATACATTAAAAAGTTTATACAACATGATCAAGTGGAATTATTTCAGGGATGCAAAGATATTTCAGTATCCAAAAGTCAGTCAATGTAATATACTACATAATAAATTTAGGATAAAAAACATATGATCAACTCAAAAGATGTAGAAAAATGGCTTTAGCAAAATTCAACATCCATTTATGGTAAAATATCTCAACAAAGTGGATTTAGAGAGAATATACCTCAACATAATAAAGAACACATATAGTCAACATTACACACAGTGATGAAAAGCTGAAAGCGTTTCCTTTGAGATTAGGAACAAGACAAGGATGCCACCTACACTGCTTTGATTTAACACAGTACCGGGAACCCTCACCAAGACAATCAGTCAAAAAACAGGAGTAAAAATAATCCAAATTGTAAAAGAAGTAAAACTGTCACTGTTTCAGATCAAATGAAACTAATTCACAGAGAAATTTACAGATAAACTAATTACAGAGAAAATCTAAAGATGTCACCAAAAATACCATTAAAGCTAAGAAATAAATTCAGTAAAGTTTCTGGATATAAAATTAGCAAAGAGAAATCCATTGCATTTCTACATACTAACAACAAACAATGATAAAGAGTAAATAAAAACAAATCCCATTTGCAATTGTTTCAAAAGAATAAAATACTCAGCAATAAACCTAAGGACATAAAATACCTGTACTCAGAAAATTATAAGACATTGTTAAAAGTAACTGAAGGCAACAAAAAACAAATGGAAAGACATACCCTATTCACGGATTGGAAGAATGAATATTGTTAAAATGACTGTATTAGCCTAAATAATCTTTAGAGTCAACGCAATTCCTGTCTAAATAACAATAATGGTTTTTTTCACAGAACTATACCAGATGATATTTTGAGATTTAGAGTATTACAGGGAAATCAAAAAGATCTTAATGACTTTCCCACTTGAATCCATTACTTGAAAACTTCTTTATTCTTTTCCCTTTGCATCATAGAAAAGGAAATAAAGTCAGACATTTCCCCACACCACCTCTTAAACATAGAATGAAGGAGAGACTGGGCCCAGCACCCCAAAAGATTCACCCTTCCCCCACATCTTTCTTTCAAAGTGGCAAGTTTAGGAAAAAAATTGCATTGTTTTTCTCAAGGCACAAAACCAAGGCCCCTTTGAAGACAAGAAGGAAGGGGAGGGGCAGATGAGGAAGAAGGACTTCTTAGGCACAGAAGCCCTCCTCTCAGGGAGAGAAGCTGCCCCGAAAGTCCGTTGGGAGAGGTGGAGATAGGTTATGTGGCAGTGATTGGAGAAGAACCCTGAAATCTTTTCCTAAACCTGATATGCACTTACAGTTATAAGGAAAGAGAGAAAGTTTGAGGTAATATTAGTCCTTCAAAGGCGGGATATAGAAGCCAAATAGCACTTCTATCGTGGTCACATTTTTCTAACTCCTAGCTCCTAAAAACTTAAGACAAGAAAATGGTAAAAAGGAAGTGGGTGGTGAAGGGATGAAGGCATTGTTTGATGATCAAAAACCCACAGCTCACTCCAAAAGAAGATGAAGCAGCAGAGATGATGTGAATGGGTACCACCATGTAAAGGGCCTTGAAAAAGACTTATGAGAAGCAGTCACTCATACTCTGCCTCTCCATCACTCCCCACATTTTCACCTAGCTAGGCATGGGTTCTTTCAAACTCATTTCCTCCAATGTGCTTTGGGCCACTCATTCTCCTCCTGCCAGCTGGTCAGCCTCCCCCATAGTTTTCAGCTTGGAGTTCTCCTGGACATCACTTCTCAGTGAAACTGCATACAAAGGCTTCCCTGGTAGCTCACTGAAGAAGAGTCTTCCTGCCAATGTAGGAGATATGGATTTGATCCATGATCTGAGTAGATCCCACATGTGGTGGGAGCAACTAAGCCTGTGCACCAAAACCATTGAGCCTGTGCTCTAGAGCCTGGAACACAACTACTGAGCACATGCACCACAGCTACTGAAGCCTGAGAGCCCTAGAGCCTTTGTTCCACAATAACAGAAGCCACTGCAATGAGAAGACTGTATACGACAGCCAGAGAGTAGCCTCTACTCACAACAACTAGAGAAAAGCCCATGCAGCAAGAAAGAACTAGCACAATCAAAAATAAATAAGTTAAACAAAATCCATCCATGATGAAGTAGGCCTTCTCAAAACTGAAGATAATGTCCAACTTCAAGTATTTGTCCAAGAGCTCTACTTACTGGTCAATCAGTTCCAGAGTTGAAGACATGTACAAGCTCCTTTGTCCTTGTCTTTTGAAGTAAAAGGCCTTCTTCAGAGTTAATAACAGTGATATGTGAAGATGTAGAAACAAAAATACCTGTTGAACTGGGGCTGTTGTTCAGTCATGTCCAACTATTTGTGACCTCGTGAACTGCAGCACACCAGGCTTCCCTATCCCTCACCACCTTCTGAAGTTTGTGCAAACTTCTCCTGGAGTTTGCTGAAACTCATGTCCATTGAGTCAATGATGCCATCCAACCATGTCATCCTCTGTTGCCCCCTTCTCCTCCTGTCCTCAATATTTCCCAGCATCAGAGTTTTTTCCAGTGATTTGGCTCTTTCCATCAGGTAGCCAAAATATTGCAGCTTCAGCATCAGTTTTCCAATGAATATTCTAGGTTGATTTCCTCTAGGATTGACTGGATTTATCTCCTTTCTGTCCAGTGGACTCTCAAGAGTCTTCTTCAACACCACAGTTTGAAAGTATCAATTCTTCAGTGTTCAGCCTTCTTTGTGGTCCAACTCTCACATCCATACATGACTACTGGAAAAACCTTAGCTTTGACTAGATGGACATGTTGGTAAAGTGATGTCTCTGCTTTTTCATATGTTGTCTAGGTTGTTATAGCTTTTCTTCCAAGGAGGAAGAGTTTTTTAATTTTGTGGCTGCAGTCACCATCTGCAGTGATTCTGAAGCCCAAGAAAATAAAGTCTGTCACTGTATCCATTGTTTCACCATCTATTTTTCATGAAGTGATAGGACAAGTTGCCATGATTTTAGTTTTTTGAATGCTGAATTTTAAGCCAGCTTTTTAATTCTCCTCTTTCACCTTCATTAAGAGGCTCTTTATTTTGGGCTGGGGAACTAGTATCAGCTTAGATTATAAATCTGTCACATAGCAGTTCCCTGAGAGATATAGATAAAGGCCTGACACACATTCCTAAGTTGTTTTTACAGGAAGCAGACTCCCAACAGATGAAAACTGCTAACCTCAAGAACATAGACCCTAGCTAGACTGATTGGAACTAGTAGGTTCCAACTGACTCTGCATCACTTCAGCTAATTAGAAGAATCTTCCTGAGCTAGTCGTGCCCTGCTACTTGAACCAATTTATGAATTTTCACTATATTGTTCAGGATGGGACACACAGCCTTGAGAACTTTAGCCCACAGTGGCCCCCTTTTCCTGGCAAGCAGTTAAACTATTCTTTCCTGCTTAAGCAAACCTCTGTGTCTTAGGTTCAATCTGGTGTCAGTGTATTGAGGCCAAGTTTCAGCAACACATGACAAGTTCATTGTCTGGACCCTCATTGAAACAGAAGAAATAGGGACTGGAGTGTTTCTTATAGATGACCTTAAGGTTTCTCCACTTCTGGAAGCTGTAAATTCTAATCTTACAACCCAGAATGACCTGCATAAGCTCCTGAACCATCTTCTTTTGCTGCTTGACTGATGTGGCCAGATACCATTTTTTATTGCCACATTATCCTCAGCCTATCCATAAGATTCTCCAGGCAAGAATACTGGAGTGGGTTGCCATGCCCACTTCAAGAGGATCTTCCTGACCCAGGGATTTAATCCACATCTCTTAAGTCTCCTTCATTGGCAGTCAAGTTCTTTACCACCAATGCCACTGGGAAGCCAGAACATCAACTTAAATCACATCGTTTCGCAGCTTCTAACTCTATGTATCCCTCTTTGGACCACAGGTGCCATCTCCACCTCCTTTATTAACCTTTACTTATCTTCATTTCTTCCTCTCACTGAAGCCCAGCCTGCTCTGGAAACTTGAGACTCAAAATCATGAAAAGTCATAAGTGTATCTCATTATGAGCACCTTGGGGTCCAACAGTCTTTTGACAAGTCTATCTGGTCCCCTGCTGCCTTTATCTGGAACCCACAAAATTTGCTTGGGGCTTTCCTATTTAGTAATCAGCAGTCACTGCAAAGGTGGCATTTCTGTTTTGTCCATACGCTGAACTTGGGAGAATTTGAAATATAATTTTTGTTATACAGTAAAGTATATATAGGGAAAATTCAAAGTAGCCTCAGTGATATATGTGGACATATTATGAATTAGCAAATATATCTTTTAACCAGTTTTCCAAAATTTTTTTAGAACTGATTTAAAATAATGGAAATTTAATTTAAATTGCTTTTGAAACCAATACAAAGTCATTCTTTGCTAATGACTGTTTGATTCTATATTTTAAAGTTATCTTTGTATATAATTATAGCAGGTGGATTCTGTATAATACATAATTGAACAATTTATGCTGTCAAGTATCTATTCTTCCAGTTAATCAAGGTTTTAAATTGTGAAAAACTAACATTTCAATGGTAAAACAAAATCTTGTGTTATTGTTAGAAGAGTGGAAGCTATGTAAAAATGTAAAGTTCATCATGTGACATTTGGCACTAGATTGTTTGGGTTGAAATACTTTCCCCATGACTTACCTCATGTGGAACTTTGGGAAAGCATTTCATTTCTTTGTACTTCAGTTTCTTCATCCACAAAAATGTACTTTCATCATTATCTTGTTGAAGGTATTAAATAATTTAAAGAGATATTACACTAAAGTAGCAAACATTACTTGACATATAGTTTGCATTCAATAAGCATTATTATTTATCAATTCCTTTCCCACAGAGAGATTTGGGGAAGGGTTAGGCCAGATAGTTCATGAATTGATTTGTTTTTGTTTGTTTTTTTCCCTGTGGTCAAAAATAATGCTATAGTACCAGTGAGATACTGCAGGTGACTTCTACTGGGAGAACTGATAGTGCAATTTCCAGGAATTTTGAGAGTTTGTTGATATTATGTTGATAGCTTAAGACTGGCTACAATGGAAGTAATTAATGAATCAGTCCCAAAAGGCAATTGCTAAACATTTGCTAGAATGATTCAGGGGTTAAGTTTGTTAACCAAGTCAACTGATGTCTCTTGCACTGATCTGCTGGGCAAACATAAAGGACCCACTCATTTAAAAAGAAAGAATTTGAAAATTTGGCAGTTTCCTGCAGTTTATAGGAACAATTTTATATACTATTGAATGTTTGTTTAACACGACCCAGAAATTTTGCTTCAAGTTTAGAGAGATAAAGAGAAATGAAGGCAGCTGTGCACAGAAAGAATTGTTCAAGAGTCCCGAGCAACATTATTCATTATGGCCATAAAAAGAGTTCTCTCAACAGGTGAGTATATTAAAAATTGTTTATACTCATACCAACAAGTGCTACACAATAATAAAAAGAAATGAATCACTGATTAATAAAACATGGAGAAAAAATCTCACAGAATGAAGCTAATTGAAAGAAACTAGATTAAAAAAAAGTGTGTAGCATATGACCTTATTTATATAAAGATTAAAACTGAAAAAAAAGATAAAACTTGGAAAGAGTGATCTATAATGAGAGAAATTAAAACTGTCACTGCCTTTGGTAGGTTGTAGTGGTGGTGGTAGTGACTAACTGGAAGGAAGATGATAGAAATGTTTGCAGTGATAGAAATATTCTATATCTTAAAATGGGTGTTGGCTTCATGGATATACACATTCATCATATGCTACCAAATGTACACTTAACATTTGTGCATCTTAATCTGTATAAATTATATCTCAAAAAAGAAAAACAGAGTAAAATATTTCAGTAGAAATGCTGATTAATATAGAAATTAGTGAAGATCAAATTAGATAATTAAAAAATAAATTTTAGGGGAATTTGCATATATAAAAAAGGAAAAGAGTAATGAGTGTACAGTTCATCTAATCTTTTCAAGGTGCTATAATTTTTTGAGTGTGTAATCTTGGATAATTTTTTTTCTAAAATTTATGTTTATTGGAGGATAATTGCTTTACAATATTGTGTATGTTTATAAATACTCTGCTTTCTAATATTCTAAAATTGGTTTAAATAAAATATTAACTTCATAAGATAGCTGGTTGGTTTAAACAAAATAATCCATCCAAAGAATTTAAGATGCCTCATTTTTGGTAAATGCATAATAAGTTATTTTACAGCTATTTTTATTATTAAGAAATACACATAAAATAGAAAGAGAAAAAACTCATTAATTGCTAACTCCATCTCATAAAAATCACAGAGAGAATGGATCAGGGAAAATGAAGAACTAAGTATATTTCCGCCAACATGAACACTTGGAATATTCTTTGAAACAATTCAGTAGATGATAAATGAAAAAGAGAAAACAAACCTAATCAATCTTGCTGCACTTTAATTTTTGATTGAAAGGAGCAAGTATTATCCAAAAAAATGGGAGAGAGAAGAGTAGTTTGGGGGCTTTGAAATAGATGGGAGACAGACTGTCATCTTACTTCTAACCAGCAATAATGTATATTCTAGAAAACAATGAATTAGTGTCTTCTTATGCACATGGAAAAATAGTTTTAAATTTAGACTTCAATATGGCAATAGAATAAAAATTTGCAGACATACAAGTACTCAGAAATTAATTTTGACATACTTTCCTTTTCTGGGGGAAAAAAAACACAAAAGCTTTACCATTATATATTTAGCATTAGTAGTAAACAATGAAGATGAAGGAGAGGTGTTAATTTATTTCGCTGTTTACTTCTCTATACTTCTTTTCTTTTTTTCTCTATACTTCTAAAACAACTTTTTTACTATGATTATATATTACTTTTATAATTTCAAATAGATATTTTAAAAGATTCAATGAAGACATCATATGTTATTAAATATCCTCTCTTTTCATCTGATTTCCTAAATAAAGTATGTAATATTATTATTCCTTGTGCCATGAGAAATATGAATCATTATTACTGCTGCCACTGTATTTTAGATTCATATTTCTATAGAAGTAAAATTAACATATTAATAAATTGCATTGTACTTAGTCAGTCAGTTTTACATGTATTGAGCATTTTATACAACCCTGTAGCTATCATATTCAGCAAGGTACAGAAAATTTTTATCATGCTCCAAAATTACTTTTTGTCTCCTCTATCCTACCCATTCACACTTTATTCCTTGCAGCTACTCATCTTATTTCTATCACCAAAGTCTATCTGTTACTTGAGTTCCATAAAGCTCACACATTTGACCCTTGAACATACTGGGGGAGGAAGGGGTGGCAAAATCCCAGGAGGTGGAAAATCTGCATATAACTTTAGAGTCAGACCTGCATATCCACCATCCCCTCTTCTGCTTCTGTGAGTTCAACCAGCTGTGGATACTGTAGTTCAAGAGTGCATATTGGTTGGGAACAAAAATCCAGGTACAAGTGGACCTATGGAGTTTAAACCCATGCTGTTCAAAGATCTACTGTAAATAATATTTATTCTTTTGTGCCTGACTTCATAGACTCCTTTTTTAGTAAAAAAAAAAAGAAAGAAAGAAAAAGAAAAATTGTCAACGCTATTTTGAGTACCAGTAGTGTTTTCTTTTTTAATGACCAGAAAGTAAATCATTCTTTGAGAATATCACAAGTCATTATTCAATTTGTCGATTTTTCTGTTAATGAGCATTAGTGTTGTTTCATATTTTTGACTATTATGCATAGCTCAGTTCAGTTCAGTTCAGTTGCTCAGTCATGTCCGACTCTTTGTGACCCCCTGAATCACAGCACACCAAGCCTCCCTGTCCATCACCAGCTCCTGGAGTTTATTCAAAATCATGTCCATCGAATCAGTGATGTCATCCAGCCATCTCATCCTCTGTCGTCCCCTTCTCCTTCTGCCCTCAATCCCTCCCAGCATCAGGGTCTTTTCCAATGAGTCAACTTTTCACATGAGGTGGCCAAAGTACTAGAGTTTCAGCTTCAGGATCAGTCCTTCCGATGAACACCCAGGACTGATCTCCTTCAGGATGGACTGGTTGGATCTCACTGCAGTCCAAGGGACTCTCAAGAGTCTTCTCCAACATCAAAAGCATCAATTTTTCAGCACTCAGCTTTCTTCACAGTTCAATTCTCACATCCATATATGGCCACTGGAAAAACCATAGACTAGACGGACCTTTGTTGGCAAAATAATGTCTCTGCTTTTTAATATGCTATCTAGGTTGGTCATAACTTTCCTTCCAAGGAGTAAGCGTCTTTTAATTTCATGGCTGTGATCAGCATCTGCAGTGATTTTGGAGCCCCAAAAAATAAAGTCTGACACTGTTTCCACTGTCTCCCCATCTATTTCCCATGAAATGATGGTGCCAGATGCTATGATCTTAGTTTTCTGAATGTTGAGCTTTAAGTCAACTTTTTCACACTCCTCTTTCACTTTCATCAAGAGGCTTTTTAGTTCCTCTTCACTTTCTGCCATAAGAGTGGCATCATCTGCATATCTGAGGTTATTGATATTTCTCCCGGCATTCTAGATTCCAGCATGTGTTTCTTCCAGCCTAGCATTTCTCATGATGTACTCTGCATATAAGTTA
Source organism: Muntiacus reevesi (assembly GCF_963930625.1). NCBI lineage: Eukaryota > Metazoa > Chordata > Mammalia > Artiodactyla > Cervidae > Muntiacus > Muntiacus reevesi. The sequence continues at coordinate 41,225,376 of NC_089259.1, read as the reverse complement.
AATAAGCAGGGTGACAATTTACAGCCTTGACATACTCCTTTTCCTATTTGGAACCAGTATGTTGATCCATATCCAGTTCTAACTGTTGCTTCCTGACCTGCATACAGGTTTCTCAAGATGCAGCTCAGGTGGTCTGGTATACCCATGTCTTTCAGAATTTTCCACAGTTTATTGTGATCCACACAGTCAAAGGCTTTGGCATAATCAATAAAGCAGAAATAAATGTTTTCCTGGAACTCTCTTGCTTTTACGATGATCCAGCAAATGTTGGCAATTTGATCTCTGGCTCCTCTGCCTTTTCTAAAACCAGCTTGAACATCTGGAAGTTCACGGTTCACAAATTGCTGAAGCCTGACTTGGAGAATTTTGAGCATTACTTTACTAGCGTGTGAGATTAATGCAATTGTGTGGGAGTTTGAGGATTTTTTGGCATCGCCTTTCTTTGGGATTGGAATTAAAACTGACCTTTTCCAGTCCCGTGGCCACTGCTGAGATTTCCAAATTTGCTGGCATATTGAGTGCAGCACTTCACAGCATCATCTTTCAGGATTTGAAATAACTCAACTGGAATTCCATCACCTCCACTAGCTTTGTTCATAGTGATGCTTCCTAAGGCCCACTTGACTTCACATTCCAGGATGTCTGGCTCTAGGTAAGTGATCACACCATCATGATTATCTGGGTTGTGAAGGTCTTTTTGTACAGTTTTTCTGTGTATTCTTGCCACCTCTTCTTAATATCTTCTGCTTCTGTTAGGTCCATACCATTTCTGTTCTTTATCAAACCCATCTTTGCATGAAATGTTCCCATGGTATCTCTAATTTTCTTGAAGAGATCTCTAGTCTTTCCCATTCTGCTGTTTTCCTCTATTTATTCCCATTGATCCCCGAGGAAGGCCTTCTTATCTCTCCTTGCTATTCTTTGGAATTCTGCATTCAAATGGGAATATCTTTCCTTTTCTCCTTTGTTTTTTGCTTCTCATCTTTTCACAGCTATTTGTAAAGCCTCCTCAGACAACCGTTTTGCCTTTTTGCGATTCTTTTCCATGGGGATGGTCTTGATCCCTGTACAATATCATGAATCTCCATCCATAGTTCATCAGGCACTCTCTCTACCAGATATAGTCCCTTAAATCTATTTCTCAGTTCCACTGTATAGTCATAAGGGATTTGATTTAGGTCATACCTGAATGGTCTAGTCGTTTTCCCTACTTTCTTCAATTTCAGTCTGAATTTGGCAATAAGGAGTCATTATCTGAGCCACAGTCAGCTCCCAGTCTTCTTTTTGCTGACTGTATAGAGCTTCTCCATCTCTGGCTGCAAAGAATATAATCAATCTGATATCGGTGTTGACTATCCAGTGATGTCCATGTGTAGAGTCTTCTCTTGTGTTGTTGGAAGAGGGTGTTTGCTATGACTAGTGTGTTCTCTTGGCAAAACTCTATTAGCCTTTGCCCTACTTCATTCCATACTTCAAGGCCAGGTTTTCGTATTACTCCAGGTGTTTCTTGACTTCCTACTTTTGCATTCCAGTCCCCTATAATGACAAGGACATCTTTTGGGGGTGTTAGTTCTAAAAGGTCTTGTAGGTCTTCATAGAACCTTTCAACTTCAGCTTCTTCAGTGTTACTGGTTGGGGCAGAGGCTTGGGTTATGGTGATATTGAATGGTTTTCCTTGGAAACTAACAGAGATCATTCTGTTGTTTTTGAGATTGCATTCCAGTACTGCATTTCAAACTCTTTTGTTGACCATGATGGCTACTCCATTTCTTCTGAGGGATTCCTGTCCACAGTAGTAGATATAAGGGTCATCTGAGTTAAATTCACCCATTCCTGTCCATTTTAGTTCGCTGATTCCTAGAATGTCGACATTCACTCTTGTCATCTCCTGTTTGACCACTTCCAGTTTACCTTGATTCATGGACCGAACATTCCAGGTTCCTATGCAATATAGCTCTTTACAGCATCGGACCTTGCTTTTATGATCAGTCACATCCACAACTGGGTGGTGTTTTTGCTTTGGCTCCATCTCTTCACTCTTTCTGGAGTTATTTCTCCACTGATCTCCAGTAGCATATTGGACACCTACTGATCTGGGGAGTTCATCTTTCAGTTTCCCATGATTTTGCCTTTTCATACTGTTCATGGGGTTCTCAAGGCAAGAGAACTGAAGTGGTTTGCCACTCCCTTCTCCAGTGGACCACATTCTGTCAGACCTCTCCACCATGACCTGTCAGTCTTGGGTGGCCCCACACGGCATGGCTTAGTTTCATTGAGTTAGACAAGACTGTGGTCTGTGTGATCAGATTAGCTAGTTTTCTGTGACTGTGGTTGCAGGGTGTCTGCCCTCTGATGCCCTCTCTCAACACCTACCATCTTATTTGGGTTTCTCTTATCTTGGACGAGGGGTATCTCTTCACGGCTGCTCCAGCAAAGTGCAGCTGCTGCTCCTTACCTTGGACGAGGGGTATCTCCTCATGGCCACCCCTCCCGACCTTGAACGTGGGGTAGCTCCTCTTGGTCCTGTGCACCTACGCAGCCGCCACTCTTTGGACGTGGGGTAGCTCCTCTTGGCCGCTCCTGCGCCGTCGCAGTCTGGCGCTCTCGATGGTCTAAAACTCCTTTTAGTATTAGTATGGATGTGAGAGTTGGACCATAAAGAAAGCTGAGCACTGAAGAATTGATGCTTTTGAACTGTGGTGTTAGAGAAGACTCTTAAGAGTCCCTTGAACTACAAGAAAACCAAACCTGTCAATCCTAAAGGAAATCAGTCCTGAATATTGATTGGAAGGACTGATACTGAAGCTGCAACTCCAATACTTTGGCCACCTGATGTAGAGAGCTGATTCTTAGAAAAGACCCTGATGCTGGGGAAGACTGAAAGCAGGAGGAGGAGGGGACTAGAGGATGAGACGGTTGGATGGCATCACTGACTCTGTGAACATGAGTTTGAGCAAGCTCCGGAGTTGGTGATGGACCCGGAAGCCTAGCGTGCTGCTATCCATGGGGCCTCAGAGAGTCAGAAACGACTGAGCGACTGAATTAGACTGAAAAATCCTTTTATCAGTGTTTATTTATAAAAACATATATTTTCACTGCTTTTTGGGTAAATGTGTGAAAGTGGAATTTCAGGCTTAAAAGGTGTATATACACCTCTGGCTCATAAGATACATGTTTATGTACATATGAATATGTATATATGTATTTTATGAGTCATGTACAGACATAAATTATATTTTTATGTAATAATAATGTGCTATTTTGTTATACCATTATAAATGCCAAGCAATTCTCCAAAATGTTTGTACCACTTACCACTCTCACCAGCCGTATGTAGTTCCAGTTGCTTCATAACTTCAACAGCACTTTTAGACTTTTTTAATCTATGCATTCTAGTGAGTGAAAAATGGTAACTATTTGTGACTTCAATTAGCATTATCCTGACGACCAAAGATGTTGAGCACTGTATGTGTTTTATCAGTAATTTTTATGTCTCATTTTGTGGGATTTCAGTTCAAGTTTATGCTCATATTTGTTGTATTTTTTTAATTTTTAACTAGTAAGTGTCTTTTATATTGTGGATGTATATTCAAAACATGGGTATTTTATCAAACAAAATAAGGCAAAAGGTTTTTAGTTCCTTTTGAGGCTTTTATCCTCCTTTTCTTAATGGGAATTTTTCATCAACTGAAACTTAATTTTAGAGAAGTTCAGTTTTTAATGTTTTTCCCTAGATCAGTCCCTTTTGTGACCTCAATAAACTACTCAGCAATAATATGTTTTCCCTAAACTTCTGGGATTGAGGTGAAAATATTCAACCATCCTAATTATTTTTTGTACATTTTACCTTCTCATGAAAATAATGAAATAAATTGAAAAAAATGAATGAAAACAACTTTCTACTAGAAGTTGCTAAGTAAGTGTGGTTTCTTCTAAAATACAACACATCTTCACAGTGTTGTAATAGGTTACATTTTTGTGGAGGAATTTATATTTGAACTATTTCCTTAGAAAAAGAGAGAAAAAATACCATATTTTAAATAAATTTTATGCAAATAATTTTATATGAATCAGTTAAGTTCAGTAATTCAGTAGTATCTGATTCTTTGCAATCCATAGACAATAACAAACCAGGCTTCCCTATCCATCACCAACTCCTGGAGCTTGCTCAAACACATGTTCATCAAATCAGTGATGTCATCCAACCATCTTCTCCTCTGTCATCCCCTTCTCCTGCCTTCAGTCTTTGCCAGCATCAGGGTCTTTTTCAGTGAGTCAGTTCTTCCCAACAGGTGGCCAAAGTATTGGAGTTTCAGCTTCAATATCAAACCTTCCATTGAATATTCAGAACTGATCTCCTTCAGGATTGACTGATTCGTCTCCTTGCAGCCCAATGGACTCTCAGCAATCTTCACCAGTGCCACAGTTCAAAAGCATCAATTGTTTGGCATTCAGCTTTCTTAATGACCTAACTCTTATATTCATACATGATTACTGACAAAACCGTAGCTTTGACTAGACAAACATTTGTCAGCAAAGTAATGTCTCTGCCTTTTAACATGATGTCTAGTTTGGTCATTGCTTTTCTTCCAAGGAGCAAGTGCCTTTTGATTTCATGGCTGCAGTAACCATCCCCAGTGATTTTGAAACCCAAGAAAATAAAGTCTATCACTGTTTCCATTGTTTATACATCTATTTGCTGTGAAGTTATGGGACCGGATGCCATGATATTCTTATTCTGAATTTTGAGCTTTAAGCCAGCTTTTTCACTCCCTCCTCTTTCACTTTCAAGAGGTCTTTGGTTCCTCATTGTTTTCTGCCATAAGAGTGGTGTCATCTGCATATCTGAGGTTATTGATATTTCTCCTGGCAATCTTGGTTTCAGCTTGTGCTTCATCCAGTACAATATTTTGCATGATGTACTCGACATAACAATTAAATATACAGGGTGACGATACGCAGTCTTGACATACTCCTTTCCCACTTTGGAGCCAGTTCATTATTCCATGTCCGCTCCCAACTGTTGCTTCTTGACAGGCATACAGATATCTCAGGAGGTAGGTAAGGTGGTCTGGTATTCCAGTCTCTTGAAGAATTTTCCACAGTTTGTTGTGATCCACATAGTCAAAGGCTTTGACATAGTCAATGGAGCAGAAGTAGATGCTTTTCTGGAACTCTCTTGCTTTTTTGATGATCCAACAGATGTTGGCGATTTGATCTCTTGTGCCTCTGCCTTTTCTAATTCCAACTTGAGCATCTGGAAGTTCTTGGAATGGAATGAAAACTGACATTTTCCAGTCTTGTGGCCACTGCTGAGTTTTCTAAATTTGCTGGCAAATTGTGTGCAGCACTTTCACAGGAGCATCTTTCAGGATTTGAAATAGCTCAACTGGAATTCTATCACCTCCACTAGCTTTGTTTGTAGTGATACTTCTTAAGGCCCACTTGACTTCACATTCCAGGATGTCTGACTCTAGGTGAGTGATCACACCATCATGGTTATCTGGGTCATGAAGATATTTTTTCATATTGTTCTGTGTATTCTTGCCACTTCTTCTTAATATCGTCTGCCTCTCTTAGGTCCATACCATTTCTGACCTTTATTGTGCCCATTTTTGCATGATATGTTCCTTTGGTATCTCGAATATTCTTGAAGAGACCTCTAGCCTTTCCCATTCTATTGTTTTCCTCTATTTCTTTGCATTAATCACTGAGGGATGCTTTCTTATCTCTCCTTGCTCTTCTTCAGAACTGTGCATTCAGATGGGTATATCTTTCCTTTTCTTCTTTGCCTTTCAGTTCTCTTCTTTTCTTAACTATTTGTTAGGGCTCCTCGGACAACCATTTTGTCTTTTTGCATTTCTTTTTCTTGGGGATGGTCTTGGTCATTGCCTCCTGTACAGTGTCATTAAGCTTAATACATAGTTCTTAAGCCAATCTATCAAATCTAATCCCTTGAATCTACTTGTCCCTTTCACTGTATAATCATAAAGGATTGGATTTAGGTCGTACCTGAATGGTTAAGTGGTTTTTCCTCCTTTCTTCAATTTAAATCTGAATTTTGCAATGAATAAAACTTCAAATACACATCTGGTCGAGTGGGAGACTCTCTACTTCACAGGCTAATGATGTAGCTTAAAGTTACAGAAATTTAAATCTATAAAGTGTTTTAAAAGGTTATGATTTTACAAATGCAAACTCATGTCTATTTTGCAGAATACATAGAGTAGCTACAGATGTATTTAAACTCATACTAAAATATGAAAGAACAAATCTTGATAATGCTGCTTTTTTACCCCTAACAACCAAAAAGATTTGTGTTTGTATGGACAAAAGCTTTTAAACACAGAAACATTTCATAAATTTCCAGGTGATGTTTAATTTTGTATCACAAGTAAAAGATTTGAATTCTTAATTGGAAGTGGCATTACTCTTTACCACATGTTTAGACTTTCATCTGCTGGCCAGAGGATGCAAAATTTTTTTAAAAAGCACACATTTTGAAAGGGTAGTCTGTGCACTCAAACTTAAGCTTTGTTCAAATACATATCTTTCCTATAACAAAAAAACTAGGAAAGTAAAATTTTATTTTACTTATTTATCATATGTATTTTTATAAACTCAACTACTGTGCATTGTTTAACTATATTTTGAAGTATATTTGAATAACTAGAACACTGATGGGTAATCATGCTTTATTGTTCTCCCCCTGATTTCTGAAAACAACCAAGTGATGTGTCACTTCAAGATCAGAATTGCTAGCTTTTTTTTTTTCCCCCAAAATGAACTGAATCAGTAATGACCGATATGCCTGAAGTTAGCTCACAGGGCTCCCAAGTGAAATGTGTAGTTCTTGGTTTCTTTTTTATTTGATCCTAAAATTTAGAATCTTAGTTGCTTTCCTTTTCACATTCCTTATAATATTTGCTTTTCCAGTTATTTAATGAAAATTCCTAAGCTTGGATATTTAGAAATCTAAACAGATTAAAGATTTTATTTGTAGTCAATGAGGATGAGGTGGTTGGATGGCACCACCAGCTCAATGGACATGAGTTTAAGTAAGCTCCGGGAGTTGCTGATGGACAGGGAATCCTGGCATGCTGCAATCCATGGGGTTGCAAAGAGTCAGACACAACTGAGTGATGGAACTGAACTGAAACCATTTCAGATTTTCCCAAAGCTTGAATTATTGATATAGGTAGTACTTGATCAAGGACTTCTATGTGATATCGAATAAGAATACAGAAAGTAAAGGCGGTTGATGAACTGACTTTTTTGTTTGTGAGCTGGTTGAAATCAAGTTTTCTTCTCTTATAATTGTAGTCAGAATGGTCATATAATAAGATATGGCCCAGAGATATGGCAAAACTTTGCATGATTTACTCTTAGCTCTGGATATATGTTTCCATATTTTTTACCCTTTGAGCATAAAATGCTCAATTTTTGAATACATTTTCAGAATCACAATATTTAACCAGTTTTTTACACCACAAAACAAGTAAGAATGTCAGCAACCACCTTGATTTCCAGGAGTGTATATCATGAAGGCTAGTGTGTAAACTATTTAGTTAGAAGGTTGTCATGGTTACACTAGGCATAAGAATTACATTAAACTAGAAATAAGAATTTATATCAGAAATGTAGATAGATTATTAACTTTATGTTATCAAATAATATAAAAATGAAGACAATATGGCAAGATTTAGTTTTATTTCCCAGGTTCAAAAAATATATTCTATATATCTTGATTTTAGTTACTATTTTTTATATCACATCTCATTCTTTTTCATCTCTCAGAGCATAAAACAGAAATAGCAGACACTCTATAAATTGAACACACAAGCAAGGAAGAGACAAAGAGTACCTAGAGACATTAAGGAAGACTTTTGAGAGCCGTGAAGTCTTTTTCCAGATGGACAATGCAGTTTTAATTATCCTTTATACTCTCCCATCCAGATGTTTTGTTTGTGAGTTTTGTTGAACTGTTGATTCTTATACTTGTAATATCTTTTCCTCCCCTTATAGAGTGCATTTGGGAAAATTATGACTGCAACTGTTCTACACTGGTTATTGCAGATGCCCAAAGGGTGTAAGGGTGAAGAGGTTTTTATTCCATGACAGAGGGAAGTTTATTTCTATAAACTGTCTCAAATTGCATATGTCAAAATACAAAATACCTCTTTCTCTCATAGCTGTTAAATTTCTAGTGAGTATTTTTTATACACACAAGGTTTTAATGCAACAATCACCTGCATGTTTGTTCTAATTACTCTTATGTTTAAAAAATAGTTTCTTACATTCTTTCTGCAGCTATAAGCATATAGAAAAAAGTTTCTGGAAATATCAACTTCAGGGATTTTCCTAAGGCATAGTAGTAAGTATCATGACCCTAACACTTATTTCTGTGCACATAGCTTTTAGTGTAATCTGATTTCATTCTTTTTCAGCCTTAATTGCCATCTCTTTTTTCATGGTTAAGTAATGCATTAAGATTTATGAAATTCTAATGAACTGCACAGAAAGAAACTGTTATGTGTCTCACAATAAGACTAGAAAAAAATAACATTTTCTAAATCTAATATGGAAATTGACATTAAATGTTTGTTTTAATGTATTTAAATATAACTTTTTCATAAGACATAACTCAATTTCAGCAAATAACAGTCATGGGAAAAGCAATATGACATCTAAAAGTTGAAATTAGACTATTGAATTACAGTAATTTTTTATGTGTTATCTTTTATGTGCTTTTCTGTAAGCAGGTTGAACCACAGAGAATATAAAACTATATAACAGACAAGGAATCTAGAATTCAAGACAGAGAAGAGAATTTTTTACTTAATGAATTTGCTATTAAGATTGGTGTGCTTCCTAGTGAGTGTAGTGAAAGTCACTCAGTTATGTCAGACTCTGTGACCCTCTGGACTATACAGTCATGGAATTCTCCAGGCCAAAATACCGGGGAATACTCAGGTCTCCCACATTACAGACAGATTTTTTTTTTTACCAGTTGAGATACCAGGGAAGCCTAAGGATACTGCAGGGGTAGCCTATCCCTTCTCTGGAGGATATTCCCCTCCTAGGAATTGAACCAGTGTCTCTTGCATTGCAGGCAAATTCTTCACCGGCTGAACTACCAGGGAAGCCCTGGTTCTTCCTAAGGAAGGCATTATATTTAATCATCTGATTTATATGCTAATTCTGTAACAAGATGTATGTTTTTGCAAATTGTTTGTAGAACAAAAACAGAAAAAAATTAAACTGAAAAATATCCATTTTGACCTTATGGAATATAAAATTTAATATAGTAATTGCTTGCTTGTTAATTGCATGGAACGCAGTTGACCTTCTGAAATAGATGACTGGGTTTGATCATCTGAAGACCAAGGGTTAAGTTTAGAGTTTAACTTTTCATACTATCCATGGGGTTTCTCTAGACAAGAATCTGATTCTGCAAAAGATTGAAAACAAAAGGAGAAGGGGCACCAGAGGATGAGATTGTTAGATAGTGTCACTGACCCAATGGAGATGAATTTGAACAAACTCCAGGAGATAGTGGAGTTTGACATACCACAGTCCGTGGGACTGGGCATGAGTCAGACATGACTTAGTGACTGAAGAGCAAAAACAAAAACAGATTATTTTTCATGTATTAGTTGACTCCCCAAATTTCTGTTGGTTTAGCTTTCCCCTGACAATGTTGAATTTTATCTGAGCCAAACATTCCCGGAAAATAACAGCAATTAAACACTCTTCCACAGTCACTACCTATTTTGTGTTCCAGAAAATAGCCTACTGCAAAGAACTATCCCAATATAACTTAAATAAGGTTCATGGATGACTCTCTCACATACATTTGGCAAGACTAGACAAATACTTTTCAAATTCTCACTCTGGTTCATAAATGAGTACCTAAACTCTCCCCCTGACCTACATGGTCAGAATATTCAGTAACCTGTGTACGCCTGTATGCTTAGTCATATCCAAATCTTCGGTACCCTGCATGCATGCTAAGTTGCTCCAGTTGTGTCAAACTCTTTGCAGCCGCTGGACTGTAGCTCACCAAGAATTTCTGTCCATGGGGTTTTCCAGGCAAGAACATAGGAGTGGGTTACCATTCCCAACTCCAGGGGATCTTCCTGATCTAGGGATTGAACCCATGTCTCCCTGTGTCTCCAGCATCGGCAGATGAGTTCTTTACCACTAGTTCCACCTTCGGTACCCCGACTTCACCCAAATTTTGTCAGTTTTCTCTAGGTCTATGAACTTGGATCCCCCTTCTGTAAGCTCTTCCTGAGAATGTGTTATGTCACTTCAGTCGTGTCTGACTCTTCGCAACCCTGTGGACTCTAGCCCACCAGGCTCCTCTGTCCATGGGATTCTCCAGGCAAGAATACTGGAGTGGGTTACAATACCCTCCTCCAGGGGATCTTCCTGAGAATAACCTCAAAGAAACACATTCCTGATCTATTGTCTGATCACACTACCGGTTTAACTCATTCCTCCACAATGGATTCTTTCTAGCCTTGCTTACTCATTCTTATAAGTAAAATTCATTTTGGTCTGATATTTGAGAGGCTTAATGATCTCAAAATTTCAGAGTATTCTTATTGTCATAGTCCCTTTCTCCTTTTAGCTGGAGACTAGTTTTTTTTTTTTTTTTTCTTCCCTTATTTAAGTCTGAATTTGATTTTCATTGATAAACTCCTCAATTGTGATCAGTTTTTGAGTTAAAGTTACAGACACTAATCCATGAAAATTCATCTGTATAAACTAGAAATCGAGCCACTCTCAAATTTTGAGAGTTAAATTACACATTTTTAGGAAGAAAGAGAATCAGAGTAGTTGTAATTTTCATTTTAATGCTGACCGAGGATTCAAAACACTCAATTAAATCCAATATATTATTATAAGGTATATGAAGTGATCAAGTATCATAAGCTTGAATTAGAAAAGGAAGCAAGTTCTGCACTTTCACTTTGCATGTTAAGGTAGATTTCTGGTTTAAATATGCAACCTTGGAAAAGTAAACTACTTTTTTTTTCCATTAAAAAAAATCTCTATTTTGGTTTTACTTATGAACATTTTTGCACAAAAAAAAGGCTAACCTGATTTTGAGAGGAGAATTTTAACTATAATCAGCAGTCCATCTATACATAGTGTGTGGCAAGTCAGGGAAGAACACAGGAAGTAATCAAGGATGCTTGATTACTTTATTATGTTATTTATTATATTATGTAATTTATTTATTATGTCCCAAGTATCTAGTCCTAGGCATGGCACAAAATTTATACTGATTGAATACTTACAGATTGAATTTGTAATGTCTCTTTGACATAAACAGATTTCATTTATTATTTTACTTTGTTCAAAAACCATGATGTTGGTTCTAAGGTATGTCAGTTCTTAAGACAAGATTGACAAAAAGGATAATGTGCATATTTATTATTGAGGAGAGGAAAACAAATGTTGGAAAATGAAAAAGTTTCAGAAATGTCTATATCACTCATTTTCAAATTGAATAAGCAACTCGTAAGTTTTATGTTTGGTCATCTTGAGATAAAGTCTTATTTGATATACATTTTTCTGGTCATTTATATTTTTATGTTGAATTTATAAACTGAAGCTATTTTATAATTTAAAGAATAAGTAAGCTGATATTACAATAGTTTTGTAGGTTAGTAAATACAGTTTACATTCCAAAAATCAAATCCAACATGAATAACAATTTCAAAATTGAGTCAAAATCAATTTGCTGAGAAATACAATCTTGACATTAAAAAAAAATTCCCTCAAAATGTACTATGATAATATTATTGTCAGTTATAGCACTGGCCACTATAGTCATCCCCATCTCAATAAGTACCCTTCATTGACATTTCTAAATATTAAAAACTAGGAAATTTATAGTACTTATTTATGGAAACTTTTTCTAAATGATATGCACATACTTAGTCTATGAAAGACTTCTTTCTTCTTATTCCCTCCTGCACTGTACTGGATTGGTAGAGTGGTCTCAATATTCATTCTCATGGAAACATTAGAATTTTTGGAAATAGAGTCTTTGCAGATGTAATCAAGTTCAATGAGAGCATAATGAATTAGAGTGAGACCTACATTCATTGTGACTGCTATTTAGACTTCTCCTCCAGCCTTCAATCTTTCCCAGCATCAGCGTCTTTTCCAATGAGTCAGTTCTTCGCATCAGGACCTTCAGCTCCAGCATCAGTCCTTCCAATGAATATTCAGGAATGATTTCCCACAGATTGACTGGTTTGATCTCCATACAGTCCAACGGACTCTCAAGATTGTTCTCCAACATCACAGTTCAAAAGCAATTCTTTGGCACTCTCATATTCATACATGACTACTGGAAAAACCAGAGCTTTGACTAGATGGACCTTTGTCAGCAAAATAATATCTCTGCTTTTTCATATGATATCTAGGTTGGTCATAGCTTTTCTTCCAAGGAGCAAGTATCTTTTAATTTCAAGGCTGCAGTCACCATGTACATTGATTTTGGGGCCCAAGAAAATGAAGTCTGTCACTGTTTCCATTGTTTCCCCATCTATTTGTCATGTCATGATCGTCTTATTTTGAATTTTGAGTTTTAAGCCAGCTTTTACTCTCCTCTTTCACTTTCATCAAAAAGCTAGTTCTTCTTAACTTTCTGCCATAAGGATGGTGTCATCTGCCTATCAGAGGTTATTGACATTTCTCCTGGCAATCTTGATTCCAGCTTGTGTCATCCAGAATGACATTTAACATGACGTATGCTCCATATAAGTTAAATAAGCAGGGTGACAATATACAAATTTTTACCCCTTTCCCAATTTGGAACAAATTCATTGTTCCACGTCCACTTCTAAGTGTTGCTTCTTGACCTGAATACAGATTTCTCAGGAGGGAGGTAAGGTGTTCAGGTATTTCCATCTCTTGAAGAATTTCCCACAGTTTGTTGTGATTCACACAGTCAAAGACTTTGTATAGCCAATGAAGCAGAAGTGAATGTTGTTCTGGAACTCTCTTGCCTTTTTTTTTTTTTTTTTTTGATCCAACAGATGATTGAAATTTGATATCTGGTTTTTCTGTCTTTTTAAAATCTAGCTTGAACATCTGGAAGTTCACAGTTCATGTACTGTTGAAGCCTGACTTGGAGAATTTTGAGCATTACTTTGCTAGTGTGTGAGATTCTCCACTCCACTAGTGTGTGAGTGCAATTGTGTGGTAGTTTGAACATTCTTTGACATTGCTTTTCTTTAGGTTTGGAATGAAAAGGGACCTTTTCCAGTCCTGTGATCACTGCTGAAGTTTCCATATTTGCTGGTATACTGAGTGCAGCACTTTAACAGCATCATCTTTTAGGATTTGAAGTAGCTCAATGGGAATTCCATCACCTCCACTAACTTTGTTCAGAGTGATCCTTCCTAAGGCCTGAAAGCTTGTCACTGAGCTTTGAAAGATGTAGGGATTCTTGGCCTCCAGAGGAAAGGAATTCAATCTGGGGCCAGTGGTGAGACTTGATTGCTCAGAGCTTTTGTGTGATAAAGTTTTATAAAGTATAAAAGAGATAATCAAAGCTTCTGACAGGCATCAGAAGGGAACAGAAAGAGTGCCCCCCAGCTAGTCTTTAGTTGGATGTTATATAGCTACTCAGGTCACTTCAGTTCAGTTCAGTTCAGTTCAGTTGCTCAGTCGTGTCTGACTGTTTGCAGCCTCATGGACTGCAGTACACCAGGCTTCCTTGTCTATCACCAGCTCCTGGTGCTTACTCAAACTCTTATCCATTGAGTCAGTGATGCCATCCAACCATCTCATCCTCTGTCATCCTCTTCTTCTCCAGCTTTCAATCTTTCCCAGAATCAGGGTCTTTTCAAATGAATCAGTTCTTTGCATTAGGTGGCCAAAGTATTGGAGTTTCAGCTTCAACATCAGTCCTTCCAATGGCTATTTAGGAGTGATTTCTTTTAGGATGGGCTGGTTTGATCTCCTTGCAGTCCAAGGGGCTCTCAAGAGTCTTCTCCAACACCACAGTTCAAAAGCATAAATTCTTCAGTGCTCAGCTTTCTTTATAGTCCAACGCTCACTTCCATATATGAGTATTGGAAAAACCAAAGCTTTAACTAGATGGACATTTGTTGGCAAAGTAATGTGTCCACTTTTTAATATTCTGTCTAGGTTGGTGAAAACTTTTCTTCCAAGAGCAAGTGTCTTTTACTAATGGGCTGCTAATTGGAGAAAGGAAATTTCTCAAAACTCAGAGGCTGACTCCAGGTCCCTCACCCACAACATGAATTTTGAGATAACATTGGCACAAGGTGAGTTGTCCTGGGCCATAAAAGGATTGACATGAATCTTGAAGAAAGGCAGGTTTCCAAGCAAATTATAGTTTCATTAACATAGATTAGGAGAACAATTGTATAAGTAAAACATACTGGTTCGCTGAGCCATTATTGGTTCTGAGTCTCTTAAGACGAGCTGATTTGAAGAAAGACAGAGTCTAGGGTAAACACATAGTTCATTAACATAGCTTAAGAAAAAACATTTTCATTGGAAAAATGCATTGGTCAGCTCAAGGTTTGAGAAAAGTTAAGTTTGGGTGGAACCGGGTATAGTCATGGCAACACAGAATTTTAAAAGAAATCTCCCTTCAAATTTGTATAGAGAAGGAAAAAAAAATGACACTTGTTTGTTTCCTCCTGCTGCTTAACATAGATAAAAAGCCCCTGATACTTGCAGCCTATTTCCTCCATTTGGAGACCCCTAGCCTTCCTGCCAGAGAAGGCAATGGCACCCCACTCCAGTACTCCTGCCTGGAAAATCCCATGGACAGAAGAGCCTGGTAGGCTGCAGTCCATGGGGTCGCTAAGAGTGGGGCACGACTGAGCGACTTCACTTTCACTTTTCACTGTCATGCATTGGAGAAGGAAATGGCAACCCACTCCAGTGTTCTTGCCTGGAGAATCCCAGGGACAGAGGCGCCTAGTGGGCTGCCATCTATGGGGTCGCACAGAGTCGGACACGGCTGAAGTGACTTAGCAGCAGAAGTAGCAGCAGCAGCCTTCCTGCCTGTTACCCTCTCAGGCCCGCTTGACCTGGCATTCCTGGATGCCTGGCTGGTTACCTGGATGGTTATCTGGGACCTTAAAATCATTATGGCATAGTTTTCTGTGTATTCTTACCACCACCTCGTATACCTCCTGTTTCTGTTATGTCCATAGTGTGTCTGTCCTTTATTGTGCCCATCGTTGCATGAAATGCTTCCTTGGTATCTCTAATTTTCTTAAAAAGATCTCTAGTCTTTCCCGTTCTGTTGTTTTCCTCTATTTCTTTGCATTGATCACTGAGGAAGTCTTTGTTGTCTCTCCTTGTTATTCTTTGGAACTCTGCATCCAGATCGGTTTATATTTTCTTTTCTCATTTGCTTTTAACTTCTCTTCTCTTCTCTTCTCAGCTCTTTATAAGGCTCCTCAGGCAGCCATTTTCTTTTTGCATTTCTTTGTCTTGGTTATGGTCTTTATTACCACCTCCTGTACAATATCATGAACCTCCATCCATAGTTCTTCAGGCACTCTGTCTAGCAAATATAATTCCTTGAATCAATTTTCCTTTCCACTGTATAATCATAAGGGATTTGATTTAAGTCATACCTGAATGGGCACTGGAATCAAGCATACTCTATACAGAAATAACCTGTATCTAGAATGTTTGTGAAAGTGATTTTATGAAGGTGAGTAAAAGGAGAGAATGCTGGGAACTCTTATCACTCACAGAATATTGTACACTTCTAAGGACTAACATTGAGTGTTTTTTTACTCTGAAGGATGGCTTTCTGTTGATTGATTCATTTCATTAAAAGGGAAAAGAACTACCATATGATGCAGAAATTTCACTCCCGAGTATATACCTGAAAAAAACAAAAACAGTTACTTGAAAAGATACATACACTCCAATGTTCATAGCTGCATTATTTATAATAGACAAGATATGGAAAAAACCTAAGTTCCATAAATAGTTGAGTGGATAAAGAAGATGTACTCAACCATAAAGAGAAATAAACATGATATTGATTATATGTGGAATCTAAAAGAAATCAATAGACTAACAAATATAGCATAAAAGAAGCAGACTCATAGATATAGAAAATAAACTAATGATTACCTGTATAGGAAGGGCAATATAGGAGTAGGTGGAGTGAGCAGTACAGACTGTTGGGTGTAACATACGCTCAAGGATGTATATATGTAGTCAATGCTTTGTCAAACAGTAAATGGAAAGTATCTCCAATACTTTGGCCACCTCATGTGAAGAGTTGACTCATTGGAAAAGACCGTAATGCTGGGAGGGATTGGCGGCAGGAGGAGAAGGGGACGACAGAGGATGAGATGGCTGGATAGCATCACAACTCTATGGGCATGAGTTTGAGTAAACTCTGGGAGTTGGTGATGAACAGGGAGGCCTGGTGTGCTGCAATTCATGGGGTCACAAAGAGTTGGATACGACTGAGTGACTAAATTGAACTGAACTGAACTGAATCTTACAAAATTGTATAGTTGTATAAAATGAAAATTGGCTCAAAGTTGGGAAAGGAGTACATCAAGGCTGTATACTGTCACATTGCTTACTTAATTTGTATGCAATGTATATCATGCAAAATGCTGGGCTAGATGAAGCACAAGCTGGAAGCAAGATTGCATGAGAAATAACAATAACCTCAGTTATGCAGATGACACCACCCTTATGGCAGAAAGTGAAAAAGGAGCTAAAAGAGCCTCTTGATGAACATGAAAGAGGAGAGTGAAAAAACTGGCTTAAAACTCAATATTCAGAAATCTAAGGTCATGGCATCTGGTCCCATCACTTCATAGCAAATAGGTGGGGAAACAATGGAAACAGGGACATACTTTATTTTCTTGTGCTCCAAAATCACTGGGGATGGTGACTGTAGCCGTGAAATTAAAAGACACTTGCTCCTTGGAAGAAAAACTATGACAAACCTAGACAGTGTATTAAAAAGAAGAAACATTACTTTGCTGACAAAGTCTGTATAGTCAAAGCTATGAATTTTCCAGTAAGTAGTCATGTAAGGATGTGAGAGTTGGAACATAAAGAAGGCTTAACAATGAAGAATTGATGCTTTTGAACTGTGGTGTTGGAGAATAAGTTTGAGAGCCCCTTGAACTGCAAGGAAATCAAATCTGTCAATCCTAAAGGAAATCAGTCCTGAGTATTCATTGGAAGGACTGATGCTGAAGCTGAGACTCCAATATTTTGGCCACCTGTAAAGCAGATTCATTAGAAGAGACCTTGATGCTGGGAAAGATTGAAGTAGAAGGAGAAGGAAACGACAGAGGATAAGATGGTTCGATGCATCACTCAATCAATGAATACGAGTTTGAGCAAATTCTAGGAGTTGGTGAAGGACAGGGAAGCCCAGCAGGCTTCAGATCATGGGGTCGCAAAGAGTCAGACACGACTGAGTGACTGAACAACAACAACAACAACAATAAAATGAAAAAAATAAAAATGAAAAAGGGTAATAGACTTTCTTGTGCTTTAAAAAAAAAATCATTTAGATAAGCTAACAATAGTTGTTGTATCATATTTAAAATATATGTAAACTACTTAAAATTATGAAATAATTCTTACTCATGTCACTATCCAAAGCAGGTGGTCCCAGTTGGAAGCCAATTCTCCTCCTAAAGTAGGTTAAGAAACCCAGGGCTCTTTTGTTTTGCTCTAACATCAACACATTGCTTCACAATCACCATGGACGGAGAAAGAATAATAGTTTGGGATGTTTTTAGCAAGTCAGATCTGAAAGTGATATACACTCTAGTAACTAGATCTCATAGTTAAATCTCAGATTGCATTGTTACAACTAGGGATCCAGTATGGACTTCAAAGAAATTTAGTCCCTATCTTATATCCAAAAAGTAAAGAAAGAATGTTAGATGAAGTGTTGCTGCTGCTGCTAAGTCGCTTTAGTAGTGTCCGACTCTGTGTGACCCCATAGACGGCAGCCCACCAGGCTCCCCCGTCCCTGGGATTCTCCAGGCAAGAACACTGGAGTGGGTTGCCATTTCCTTCTCCGATGCATCAAAGTGAAAAGTGAAAGGGAAGTCGCTCAGTCGTGTCCGACTCTTCGCGACCCAATGGACTGCAGCCTACCAGGCTTTTCCGTCCAAGGAATTTTCCAGGCAAGAGTACTGGAGTGGGTTGCCATTGCCTTCTCCAGATGAAGGGTTATCCTGGGTCAAATCAGTTCAATAAACAATTACTGAACTAGTATGATGGGTCTGCACCCTTTGTGGTCAGTTTAGAACTGAAGAGAATTAGGGAATTTCCTGTCATTCATAATTAATAATATTTTAAGCAAAGTTTAAATAACTCACTATATTAAATATTAAACATAAGATTGATAATATATTACATTTCATTTGGTGTTTTGTGTTTGACCTGTAATCATTTCATTGTCATATGCTTAATATTTAGTTATTCCATTTTATTTATTTCTAAATATTTTGGAATTGTTTCCATATAAACTTTCCAAAACTTTTAAAGTAAAAATTACCCTTGTGCAGACACATGACAGATTAAGCAATATTTACTTATTGTATACAGAAATATATAGAAGTATACTCCTGACTCATAATACACCAGTCATATTAAACCGTGATAAAAATTGGAAAGTAGAGGTAAAGGGAATGGGGATTTTGAACCTTTGAGAGAACTTATTTAAAAGAACCTCAGTGTCAGCTCTGGCATTTGAAACTATTGTTTACAGGAATTATTATAGAACTCATTACAAAAAAGCATCCTTCAGTATCTGGTGATTTTAGCATAGGATTGAATAGTCTTGAACATCAGAAGTCCCATTTTATTATTTTGGAAATGCATTCTGTCTTAATGATGGAATGATGGCGATAATACTTGTAGGCTCACTCTCTTGGTTTATGAAAGGTAAAACTGTTGATAATATTCTCAGTAAATCGACCTCTTCTGTTTTAGCTTGTAGGGCTTCAGAGAGGTGTCCCTTCCCTCTTCAGTTTAGCTAGGACTGACAGGTGCTGAGAAGGGAGTACCTGCAATATTTGGACATAAAATTTGGAGACAGAACTGAACTCAGCAGGGCAAATCATACAGAGTGGCACTCATCATTTGAATCTTTTATACTTCAACTAAGTTAAATATAGAGAGTACAGAGTTATTTTCTGTGTTTTGATCAATGGACTTATTTTTGCCTGTCCTGGTACAAAAATGCCTAGAATAAAACATGTGTGTGTCCCTCTTTCTCTCTTCTGAAATTGTTCTTCCATCCTTTTATGCTCAAAACAGTTATATTTTATATGGAAGTGAAAAGCTGAAGCCTTCATTGTTGTATATTAGTACCATAATTAAAATCGAAATTAAAACAGCATTTACTAAAAGTATCAATGAGGACTGAGCTAAGCTTGTGATTAAAAATGAAACTACCCTAAAGTAAATGATAGTTACACACAAAAGCATTTAAAATAAATAAGTAAAAGAAGTATGACTAAGAAACAGGTAGTATCTTGGGTTAAAATATGTTATTCCGATTCCATTTTAGGCTAATTATTAAACGTCAAAACCTATCCTAACTGATGCTGAAATTTGGTATTGTGATGTAAACTTGTAGGTTTTAAAAGTGAAATCGCCCAGGTAGAAGTAGTTTGGGAGACAATGGGGATTGCAACAGTCCCAAGTATGGAAGTTCGATTCTTGTTATCCATTACCAAACAGATGACCAAAACCCTCTTTTTTATACTTCACAATATAAACTTAACAAGATTGTACATTTTGAGATGTGAGAGGGAAAATTCAGATTGTTAGAGAGGGTTGTTATCTTTTCCTCTTCTCTTTGATTCAATAATATCCTGTAATAATGATAAAGACTGGGTTTGAAATGACTCATCAGAAAGAAAAAGACATAATTTTCACCTCTGGCCAACCTCCAAGGACAACTGAAAGTGTAACAACCTGGAGGCGTTTGGGGGCGAAAAGGCTAAATTACTTAACAGAAAGCTTGTTAAGCAGAGTTAAGGAATCCAGAGCCAGAATTGACAATGAGATTGAGATATGGAAGAATTCTGATTCCCATGGTCCCTTTCCATGAATCTCCTATTACAAAAGACCAGACAGACACAAGAGACAACTAATTTTATGGTTTAAGTGCAGATAACATGGATCAGGGAAGATTAACTTCGTCTTCCCATTCATTGTCTCAAGGTGTCCAAAGTAGATGACTCAATGGAGGCCATTAAATGGAGCATTAGACAAGTGAGCATATAACTAAGTATTGTCGCTATGAAATGGATACTCCAAGTTCCAGCTTTAGAATTGGGAATGTGGTTCAACATGTTATCTGGCTTCCAGGGAGTTATCTTCCTAGTGTCTGGGATTAAGAAATTACGATTGGTCTCCCACTTAGCAACTCCAAGCGACTTTCACATTCGCTGTCTTCACACATGTGAAGACACATGCCTACAAACATGCAAGATGTAAATGATAAAGAGAGCCAGCATTCAGAATATACATAATTTCCAATTCACATCTCAGATATGAGCATGGATAACACTGAATAAGGGACTCCTCCCAGAAGAGGAAGGAGTTTTCCTGCTAGCTCAGTTGGTGAAGAACCCATCTGCAATGCAGGAGATTATGGTTCAGTTTCCGGTCTGGAAAAATCTGCTTGAGAAGGCATAAGCTATCCACTCCAGTATTCTTGGGCTTACCTGGTGGCTCCGCTGGTAAAGAATCCACCTGCAATTCGGGAGACCTGGGTACAATCTCTGGGTTGGGAAGGTACCCTGGTGAAGGGAAAGGTTTCCCACTCCAGTATTCAGGCCTAGAGAATTCAATGGACAGTATAGTCCATGAGGCTGCAAAGGGTTGGACATGACTGAGCGACTTTTGTTTTCACTTCCCCAGAAGTGGAACCAAGAGGTATAGGGAGTGAGGTAGAAGTAATGGGCTAAGGAGCTTCTTCCAGAAAAACAACAACAAGCAAGAACAACTAGGAATCATCCCACCATCAGGGTGGAAAGTCCACATTATTCTTTGAAATAAGATATGACCACATTATTTTGTTTCCAGTTAACTCCTCTGTCATTTTTTAAACTCTTATATTATTTCACCTTCCTTTTTATGTTGTATTAATTAAAGTTAATAAACATTTATCCAAAGGTCTCCAGGTTACAAGGAGACACAGCCTAAACTAATGGTGATCACACCTTACTTGAAGAGGGAGATGAATCCCATGATAAGGAGAAATTTTGAGGAGGGGATTAATGATTTTTACATTGTCAGGAATATTTTTGGAAACATACACATGGGAAGGATGATATATATGGATGTCAGTTCTAAATTATAATTTTCAGAAATATTAAATCACAACTTCTTACAAATACAATAAAATATTTACAACTTTTTATTCCACACATCAATTAGTTAGGGGAGCACTAAGTCATTAATATAGGTTCAAAGAACATTTCAGATATTTATAGGCAATTAAATAAAGGAGTATTAGTACAAAATTACTGAGTCTAATATAAAACCATTCAATGTTCTACAGAGTCATAAACCATAATCTTTGCTTTTGCCATCAGGCAAGAGTTATGTACATCTCTATTGAACAAAATATACAAGTTAGAATGCTCTGTTACTAAATCTGGAACCTGAGATCAACAGTAAACAGTGAATTTCCATATTTTAACATTGCCCAGTTTTATTTGTCATTCAACTCTCAATAAAGTTAGAGAATAAAGGTAAGGAGAAAAGCAAAAATATATATTATCCTAAAACTTAGATTAGGATACCTGTATGTTGCTGAAAAAACAGACTCATTTTTTCATCTTTATTCCCAGATTTGGGGTAATTTTTAAATCATTAGGTAGATCAAGGATTTTGAGAAGATGATTTTAACTAAATAACACTATTTTGTCTTTGTCTGAAAAATGTTATTTCATTTTCCTAATGGGAATCCTGGAGAAGGAACTGGCAACCCACAACCCACTCCGGTATTCTTGCCTAGAGAATCCCCTGGATAGCGGAGCTTGATGGACTGTTGTCCATGGGGTCGCACAGAGTCGGACACGACTGAAGCAACTTAGCAGCAGCAGCAGCAGCAGCAATGGGAATCCACCTTTATCGAATTTTTATCCATGTGGCTGCAGGGACTGAATCAAACACCAGGACCAGTGTAGACATAAAACTGAGAGAACAGCTTCACTTTCCTTCAGGGGTGTGGAAAGAGCTGGATTCAATTGCCCATCCACAAGAAGTATAGCTATCAATAATGTTATTAGTTAGTCCTGTAATTTTGAGTTTGAGAATTTTTGCAACCATATCACTATTAAGACTGATAAGCCAATCTAATAGCAGAGTTAACTCAAGGAAGCAGATTTGAGGATTGTTAGACTAAAACTTGTGGTGATATTATTGGAATCTCATGGGAGATCACAATTGAATTCAGAAGTATCTTGACTTTGCAGTTACATGAAGTCAATATATCCTTAGTTTTCATTCAAAGTAGACTGACTTTTCTTTTAAATAATTTTCAAAACTTACTTAGAATGAATACATGTAAATCATACTTTCTGATTTTGCGTTTCAGAGAATATCTTAATTTTATCTTGACTTAATTGAGAATTTAGAGCATGTTTTGATCAAAATTGTTCTTTCTAGATTTCAAAGACATTTGTATTTTATCTGAAAATCCGGGGAGATATATGATTCAAATTTAATTGCTCCTTCAGTGTAGAGGACTTGCTTTTAAAAATCTAGATACCATTTAATTTCCATCTATTTTTCTCTCATAAATTCTGAAGTAAGTTTCTCATTACCGAGTTGTTTGCACTCATCTTGCTTGGCTTTCTGTATGTTACTTGAATTAAAAACTCCTGTTTTCCTTCAGTTTGGAGAAATTCTTGATGAAAAAAAAATTGTTTTTCTGGTTTTGGTCTCAGTTTCAAGTCATATATTTTAATTGCTAGTTTTATTCTTTATTGCTTTTTCTCTTTTTTGATCATGCAATATAGTTTGGGAAATTTCTCTAAGTTCACACTTGAAACCACTCTATCAACTTCTTCGTTTCATTTTAGCATGGTGATTAGATATTTCTATGTTTCCTTAAACTGCATTTTTTTTCCCCAACGATATGCCCCTTGCTGGACCACTGTCACCTTGTCTTTCCCAGTACAAGATTTAGGCTGTACAACAACCTCTGTATAAAATGCTCTTCCACCTGTTTTTACATAATTAGTTCTTACTTATCCATCATATTTCAAGTACGATGTCACATCCTCAAGGAATTCTTTAATTCTGAAGATGTTTCGGATGTCACTAAGTCTGTTAGTTTATCTTCATTGCATACACAACTCTTTATAAATATGTTGATCTCATTATTTAATTAACTTTCTTTAGTTAATTTTGTACTTTAGAAGAAAAATGACTTGATAACAGACCACAGTGATACCAGTGTGGACTGTTATAAGTATGTGTGGAGTTAATGAGTTTATGAATGGGGAAGAAAATTCCTTTTTTTTTTTTTTTTAATTACAACCTTTTCTACAGTTCTTCCTCTTTTTCTTAAAATAAGTATGCCTTAGGGATCTCTTAGGGATGGCAGTGATTGATTTCTTAAGATCCCAATCCTATAGTAACCATTAATAGAATGTTGGGTTTTTTAATACTCAGGTCTTTGCTTAGTAGCTAGTACAATAAAATTATCTGGATTTCTTTGTATCCCAAATTTGTATCACAGTATCATCCTTGTTAGCATTTGTATTTTCTCTCCCTTTCTCCTGAATGTGTTATGTCTGACTCCATCTTTCCATACCTGCTGCAAGAAATTCTTCATGGAGCGTTCTTAAAGTAGCTTTATCATCATACAGTCAGATTTCAGTCTGAGAACAAACTTTTGATCATTTGTTATGAAACTAAGAGTAGCACACTTCCTCATTTATAGGATGTGCACCTGCCACTCATATTTCTGAGTTCTGACTGCATCTTGCAATTATCATGTGCATTTATTGATTCCATATACCTTTTGATACGTTGCATATCTTATTCAAGTCTCTCAACCTGAAATTTAAGCAAACTTCTCTAAATCCCTCAGTTAATAAGGGATTGAGCTAGCTCACTGATGCGAGTATCTTTAGATTGGAAATCTATTTTAAAATCAAAATTTGTCTTTGTCACTAACTTCCCTGCTTAAATTCTTCAATTGCTCTTTATCACCTGAAGCTTAAGTCTAAATTCTTCAGCATGATACATAAGCCCTTCTATGAATTGGTCTCATTTCATAGATCCTGCTTCATTTCTTGCTATTTTACACCACAAACATCTTATTAAGTGCTTCATACAATATATCATTTTGCAATTCTATTCTTTTATTCATACAGGTTCTTTTGACAGAAACGCTGGCTCCACATTTTTCTTTAACATTTATAGTTCTGTTTCTTCAGGTCTTGGCTCATTTCTGCTCTTGATACCTCCCTAAGAAACGTGGGGTAGTTTAAATGTTTCTCTTCTTGGCTCCATAGCACTCCAAATATTTATCATCTTATGTATACAAATATTACACAAAAATAAATGATTTTTTTTCTATCTCCCCCATGAGGATGCAAACTACTTGAGGAGTGCACCTTTATTTTTTATCCTTTCAGCATTACTATTTCACCATGCTTGTCATGTAATCAATGGAATAAATTTTAAAAAATACATTGAACTAAATTCTCTCATAAAAACTGAATCACAGAAAAGAGGACTGGCTCTGCCTAGGGGATTATATTTAGCATGAAGATAGTTAATTTATATTTTAATCAAATGTTGGAGGGGTCTTACTGGAGGGGGGGTCTTAGTTTAAAATTTTTTGAGCAAATTTTCACATTCAAAGAGACAATACTGATGGTGATAACTTTTTCAAAACAGTCGTTCCAGGCTAAGCTTGTAACATACTGAATAATTAACTGCTTACAATAGCCGTGCCACAATGAGTATCCCATTACCAAGGGAGGAAGTAGAAAAACAGAAATATTAAGAAAATCAGTGCACAATGAAACTGTAATAAATGATGACAACAAAAATCAAAGTGCTGTAATCTGATCCCACACACTGAACATAATCATAGAGCTTCAGTGTCGGAGTTTACAGAGTTTAGCATTCTAGTTTAAATTTAAGAGAGATTCATAGCATGATGACAATGACTTGAAGAAGTCAGATAAGAACAATGCTCCCAGTGTTCAGAGAAAAACTGAAATAAACAGCTCCAGCAGTTCTCAACTCTACATTCCAAAAATTATTATAACTGAGAACTGTCTGCTTTCGTAGAATATAGAAAGCATTGTTATAACAATGTAACCAAAAGAAGAGGTTTTCATAGTCTAATGGAGATCTTGGTGGAAAATGGGCTTTGTTTTGGAAGTCAGTGTGAAGTAAGAATATTAGAAGCGAGTGTGAGTCTTACTTATTACTTGGTTGCATAGCAACTGAACATTCTTAATAATCAATCTATTTCCAAGTCTACATCTTCAGCTCAGTTCAGTTCAATACATCTTCAGTTCAGTCATGTCTGACTCTTTAGACCCCACGGACTGCAGTACACCAGGCCTCCCTGTCCATTACCAACTCCCAGAGTTTGCTCAAACTCCTGTCCATTGAGTCAGTAATGACATCTGATCATCTCATCCTCTGCCGTCCCCTTCTCCTCCTGCCTTCAATCTTTCCCAGCATCAAGATCTTTTCCAATGAGCCAGGTCTTTGCATCAGGTGGCCAAAGTATTGGAGTTTCAGCTTAGCATCAGCCTTTCCAATGAATATTCAGGACTGATTTCCTTTAGGATGAACTGGTTGGATTTCCTTGCAGTCCAACGGACTCTCAAGAGTCTTCTCCAACACCACAGTTCAAAAGCATCAATTCTTTGGTGTTCAGATTACTTTATACTTCAACTCTCACATCCATACATGACTACTGGAAAAAACCATAGCTTTGACTAGACGGACCGTTTCTGGCAAAGTAATGTCTCTGTTTTTTAATATGCTGTCTATGTTGGTCTTAGGTTTTTCTTTCAAGAAGCAAGTGTATTTTAATTTCATGGCTGCAATCACCATCTGCAGTGATTTTGGAGCCCCCCAAAATAGTCTTTCGCTGTTTCCATTGCTTCCCCATCTATTTGCCATGAAATAACAGGACTAGATGCCATGATCTTAGTTTTCTGAATGTTGAGTTTTAAGCCAAATTTTTCACTCTCCTCTTTCACTTTAATCAAGAGGCTCTTTAGTTCTTCTTTGTTTTCTGCTATAAGGGTGGTGTCATCTGCATATCTGAGGTTATTGATATTTCTCCCAATTTTGATTTCAGCTTGTGCTTCATCCAGCCCAGAATTTCATATGATGTACTCTGCATCTAAGTTAAATAAGCAAAGTGATGATATACAGCCTTGATATACTCCTTTCCCAATTTGGGACCAGTCTATTGCTCCATGTCCAGTTCTAACTGTTGCTTCTTGACCTGCCTACAGGTTTCTTAGGAGGCAGGTAAGGTGGTCTGGTATTCACACCTCTTTAAGAATTTTCCATAGTTTGTTGCGATCCACACATCTTGGCTGGTTACAAATTTTCTACATCTTGGTTGATTCTATATCTTGGCTGGTTACAAAGGCCCTTACTTTTTTTTTTTTTTTTAATAGAAAAGCTCTTACTTTTAAGGCTGAAAATGTCTCCTGTCCTGGAAGCTAAGATATGAGTTCATAGTATAGGCTTCAGTAATTCAATATAGACAGCTAAATAAGTTAAATGTTCCAATTTGTGATAGTGACAAAAGAATCAAGGGGAATTTGGAATTTTTTTTTTTCCTTCTAATAATGGAACCCTTATATTTAGAGGTAGCAAAAGATATGATACTAGCTGCGGACTTTTGTTGTAGAAGTGACAGAACACAGTAATAGTAACTCATTTGTTGGTTCTACTGTGTGACTGGATTTATGATCTTGGTTTCAAAATCTCCTTTTCATGCCCATAATCTGAATATGTTTTCTACTCTACTTTGATATTTTGTGTGCTGACATTATTTTAATATTCCATTTTCTTCAAGAATTGGTCTTAACTTATTACCACTGGTGAAGAGCCTTGACCGACACAGAACCTGAAACTAACAGATTCTTTAGAAAGTCGAGGAAACAAAGACTTATTTTCTAGTTTGCATAAGAATAAATAGAGTAAAAAGAATTTCAGCCAATATTATATGCTGGGGTTACATTAGCCCAGGGGGTTCCCAGGTGGTGCTAGTGGTAAAGAATCCATCTGTCAATGCAGGAGACATAAGAAACTTAGGGCTCAATTCTTGGATCAAGAAGATTCCCTGTAGGAGGGCATGGCAGCCTATTCTAGTATTCTTGCCTGGAGAATCCCATGGACAGAGGAACCTGATGGGCTGCAGTCCATGGGGTCCTAAATAGTCAGGCATGACTGAAGCGATTTAGCTACCACACACGCATGGTAGCCCACGGAAAAGTATATAATTAAAATAAAACTTGTGACTAGGCATAAAATTAAAATTCTGGAGAATCATGTTGTTTCTGGCATTTAAAATCTGAATGATGTACAGAAAAGTAACTATTTCTAATGATGCCTTATAAATTAAAGAAATAATATACATGCACATTCTTAACTATACAACTCAGAGCATGAACTGTCAGGATTTTATAATTGTGCTAAAATAATTAGGAGCTTCTGGCAACTATTTGTCAGAGATAAATGGGGTTAAAACCACAACAGTGTAAACAGACTCTCAAATTGTGATTCTAGGATTTGCTATACCCCTGGGTCAGTCGGGAAAAAAAATAAAATAAGATAATTTGGCTGTTTTCCTAGAGAACACTTACTGTAAGGAATCAATTAAAGAAAAAGTATTACAAAGCAAAAAAGAAATCATGAATAGACACAAAACTCATAAGCATATGAAGGAGTCATCCTCACGAGAGCTGGAAGAACAAAGGTAACATACTAGGGTTATTAAAATCTAGAATTTTGCAGGAGGAGCCTGACAAAGTGGAAAATTCTAACCCCTGAATAGGAGTTGGGGCTTTGTTAGTGCTGGGGCCTCAGGAAGCCAAAAGGAAGGCCTCTGAAAGCTGAAACTCAGACATTTGAAAAGCTCAGACTCTTGTCTTTGAGGGTACAAAATGAAGCTAATTCTGGGGTAGTAGAAACCAATTGGCAACTAGAATAAAATGCAGCTGGCAGGATGTAAAACCATGAGGAAGAGGCTGATAGGAAAGAAAAATCTCTTCAACTATTGCCTTCTCTTTTCTACTCTGTCACTAGTGCCCACTGTTGGTGAAATCTACCATTTATTCTGTTGGCAAAAAACAAAAAAACAATAACCACTTTTGAGTTTCCAGTATCAGAAAATAGAACATAGGAGGTGAATGTGGAACTGAGACTACAGTTGAGAAGACACACATAACCCATATGATAATTTGCAATGCTTCTTGAATTTGCCAGTTCTTGTTATGTGAAATTCATTGATCAGTAAAAAAAGAAATGAGATCTAAGAAATAGAATGTAGAAAATGTTTGAATTTAGGAAACTCCTCCCCTTTATCTGTGGTCTTTTTGGATTTGGGAGGGGTAACTTCCCTGTTTGCTCAGAGGCTAAAGACTCTGCCTGTAATGTGGGAGACCTGGGTTCAGGTTCCAGGTTGGGTAGATCCCCTGGAGAAAGGGATGGCTACCCACTCCAGTGTTCTTGCCTGGAGAATCCCATGGACAGAGAAATCTGGAGAGCTACTGTCCAGGGGGTCACCAAGAATTGGACACAACTGATCAATTAACATTGAATATAATGTAAGTATGTCTCTCTTGTTTGTTTACCCAGTGACCCAAAAGTCTATCCACCTTGAGTATTTCCAAGGACAAGAAAACAAGCTCCACCTGGCCCCAAATACAAAGCAAACAAACTCTTGAGAGATGTTGGAAATACCTATGGCAAAGTGAACTCTTTTAAGGAAAGTTCAACAAGCCGCATTCTTAAAATCATAGACCAAAAGCAAAGGGACATTAATTGATTAGCAAAACTTACCTGGGATTACATAATTTTCTGAGCATTATTGTGAGAAGCATATCACTGCAGATCAGAAGAGTGGCTTTGGAGATAAGGCAGGAATAAGCACTGAAGGTAAAAGTAACTTGTCTGAGCAGTTAGATCACACTCCAGAAAGCACTGTTTATTTCTTCCCATAAAAAAGAATGCCATTGTGATCAAAAGGAAATAAAGTGCAGAGAGGGATTGGAAATGTGTTTAATTCAGTCCATGGCAATCAGTATTTGTTCTGGCCAAAGGCCACTTTGCATCAAATTCTCTGGATTCAGTTAGTTTATGAAATAGATCAAATGTAACTTTGCTTTCAGAGAAATCTCAAAACAATAGTCAAAGAGCTGTAATTGTTCAACTACTTAGCCAATGTCTGGGACCTTACATTGACATTAATAAAAAGAAGGTTGCCTAATTAGTACAGTGCCCAAAGCAAGACATCTTTTGAATTTTCTTCTTCACTATCATGCAAGAGAATGGACCAGGCAGGCTCCCCTGAAAGAGCTGAGGCATGATAGTTGGTTAATCAAATAAATTATACCAAATGAACATTTAAAAAATGTACTTATTTTGGGGAATAGCCTACCACTTGTATATATAACCATTTCCTTCCCTTTTTGGAAAAAAAGGGGAAAAAAAAGTGTTCCTTCATATTGCAATAGTTTTAATGAGTTTGATAAATTTATGAACTGAATAGATGCTTTAGCTTCTTTCTGTATCTTCATATTTAGTCAACTGAACAAGAAATCTATTTTGAATTTTAGGCAAGTTGGCTGAGGCCTTTTTAACCAACTTTCCCATGGATATGTGGCAGTATTGCTATGAGGATTACATGTATAGCATTTATTATCAGGAGCTTCCCTGGTGGCTCAGCTGGAGAAGAATCCACCTGCAATGTGGGAGACCTGGGTTCAATCCCTGGATTTGGGAAGATTCCCTAGAGAAGGGAACTGCTACCCACTCCAGTATTCTGGCCTGGAAAATTTCATGGACTGTATAGTCCATGGGGTTGCAGAGAGTGAGGCTGGATGAAATACAAGCTGGAATCAAGATTTCAGGAGAAATGTTACTGACATTTTATACATACAGATGACACTACTCTTATGGCAGAAAGTGAAGAACTAAAGAGCCTCTTGATGAGAGTGAAAGAGGAGAGTGAAAAACCTGGCTTAAAACTCAACATTCAAAAACTAGGATCATGGCATCCAGTCCCATCCCTTCATGATAAATATATGGGAAACAATGGAAACAGTGACAGACTTTCTTTTCTTGAGCTCCAAAATTACTGTAGATGGTGATTGCAGCCATGAAATTAAAAGATGCTTGCTTCTTGAAAGAAAAGCTATGACAAACCTAGACAGCATATTAAAAAAACAGAGAGATTACTCTGCCAATAAAGGTCCATCTAATCAAAGCTATGGTTTTTCCAGTAGTCATGTATGGGTATGAGAGTCGGACTATAAAGAAAACTGAATGCTGAAGAAGTGATGCTTTTGAACTGTGGTGTTGGAGAAGAGTCACTCTTGAGAGTCACCTGGACTGCAAGGAGATCAAACCAGTCAATCCTAAAGGAAATCAGTCCTGAATATTCATTGGAAAGATTGATGCCAAAGCTGAAGCTCCAAAACTTTGATCACCTGATGCAAAGAACTGACTCCTTAGAAAAGACCCTGTTACTGGGAAAGATTGAAGGCAGGAGGAGAAAGGGCCAACAGAGGATGAAATTTTTGGATGGCATCACAGACATGAATTTTAGCAAGCTTCTGGAGTTGGTGATGGACAGGGAAGCCTGGCATGGTGAAGTCCATGGGGTTAGAAAGGGTCAGACATGACTGTGAATAAACTGAACTGAACTACACTGATTTATTATCAGTGTCTGATCAACAGTAAGCAATCAGTTAATGACAGTTATTGAAAAATAAAGTATATTTATGCTCTAGATCCTCAGCTTACTCCTATTTTTAGCACATGAGCTATCATCTACCACAGCAACATTCTCTATCTACATCTCTTTGCCTGTTTTCCTGCTACTATGACTTTTTAGAGTCGACAGCTCACTTATGCTTCAATAGGCAAAGAAATAAAATTTCAGTTTACCTTGTACATTGGCCTACTGACTCCTTGATATCTGAATCAATGTCCCAGCACATATCTCATTTCTATCATGACCTATGTTATCCTCATCACAGTAGCTGATTTTCTAATACCCTGACTTATCTCCTTCCATAGATTAACAATTTATCCTGATGAGGACAAAAAAGTCTCAGCATGAAGGAACAAAGCAGGCAGCAGGAATTTGTGGATTTAGAGCCTGGTCACCAAATCACTGAACAATAGGATTTCAGCAAACAGTAAAAATGGGCATTGGGAGAGATAAGATAAGAGGAGAATAAAGGAGAAGCATTTAAGTGATAATATAAACAACACTACTGTACATAAGCATGGAATAAGGCTCCTGACAAGGAAATGATGCCATCTAGTGTGAACTCATTTCACATGCAGCCCAGTTGCCACAGAGCATTGCCAGTATCCTTTACCAAAAACCAAGAGGCCACATCTGCAGAATGTAGATTTGTCACTAAATTTCATAAGCTTTAAAAAATACTGATGTAATCCTATACTATTCTAGCTAAGTTAAATGTTTCTCTGTAATATCAGTAACAAAATAGTGTAAAATGCAGTACCTTATTAATAAAAAATAATAAGTAAAACTTTAAAAAGAATAAATTTAAAAACTTTAAAAAGAATAGCAAGTATACAGATTCAATTTACTATTGTCAAGATTTCCCCCTTGAAGTTTTTCTATTTTATTCCTTTAATTATTTAGGTACAAATGCTGTTCTGATTCTTTAACATTACATTCATGAAATTATTTTCACATACAATGAAAAAAAATACGTGTTTTATTATTTTGTTCTAGCATTCTGTCAAACAGAATTTTTAAAAAATATTTAAATGTAGCAATTTTTGTAATCCATTTCATAAAGAAAAAACAATATTTCTCCTAAAAGTGAGGATTGAAATGCAAAAATTGTTATGTGATTGACATTAGAGCTGATATGAATCAATAATTTTCTTTTTGTCTTAAGATTTTTCTTTGTAAGTGAGAGATTTTAAAAAAAAAAAAGCAAAGCAAGATGGCAAAGTAGAAGAACATGCACTCATCTTCTCCTGCGAGAACTCCAAAATTGCAATTTGCTGCTGAACAACCAGTAACAGGAGAACTTGGATCCCACCAAAAAAAGATACCCCACTTCCAAGGGCAAAGGAGAATCCCAAACAAGACAGTAGTAGAGGTGAAACTGCATTTAGAATCAAACCTCATACCTGCCGGAGATGATCAAAGGGCTCAAAGAAAATGCTGTGTGCACCAGGAGAACCCACAAAGACTCAGCCAGATCTTCCCTTGAGTGTTTGAGTAATTTCTGTGGAGGTAAGAGTCAGCAATGGCCTGCCGCAGGGGCTGGGGCTTTGGGTTCAGCAGACCTGGGTATGGAATAAGCCCTCTTGGAGGAGATCACCAATAACCCCACCATAGAATGAGAGACTTTATTTGGGGAGGGGGGGGCTCCAAAGTCACTACAGATGGTGACTGCAACCATGAAATTAAAAGACGTTTGCTCTTTGGAAGTAAAGATTCCAAACCTGGACAGCATATTAAAAAGCAGAGACATACTTTGCCAACATAAGTTCATCTAGTCAAAGATATGGTTACTCCAGTAGGCATGTATAGTCATGGACAATAAAGAAAGCCGAGTGCAGAAGAATCGATGTCTTTGACCTGTGGTGTTGGAGAAGACTTTTGAAAGTCCCTTGGACAGCTAGAAGATTCAACCAGTTCATCCTAAAGGAAATCAGTTCTGAATATTCATTAGTTCATTCATTCATTCATTCATTCTGAATATTCATGATGCTGAAGCTGAAACTCCAATACTTTGGCCACCTGATTCAAAGAACTGACTCCTTAGAAAAGACCCTGATGCTGGGAAAGATTGAAGGTGGGAAGAGAAGTAGACGACAGAGGATGAGATGGCTGAATGGCATCACCGACTCAATGGACATGAGTTTGTGTAAACTCCGGGAGTTGGTGATGGACAGGGAGTCCTGGCGTACTGCGATTCATGGGCTCGCAAAGAGTCAGACACAACTGAGTGACTGAACTGAACTGAACTGAACTGAGCATGGCCCCACCCATCAGAAGGAGATCCAGTTTCCCCCTCAATAAGTCTCTCCCAGGAGGAAGATAAGCCTATTATCTTATCCATCAGAGGTCAGGCAGAATGAAAATCATCATCACAGAAAATTAGTCAAACTGATCACATGGACCACAGTCTTGTCTAACTCAAAGAAACTGTGAGTCATGCCATATAGGGCCACCCAAGATGGAGTGGTCATGGGGGAGAGTTCTGACAAAATGTGGTCCACTGGAGAAGGGAATAGCAAACCACTTCAATATCCTTGCCTTGAGAATCCATGAACAGTATGAAAAGGCAAAAAAATAGGAAAGTGAAAGATGAACTTCCCAGGTCAGTAGGTTCCCAATATGCTACTGGAGAACAGTGGAGAAATAACTCCAGAAAGAATAAAAGAGATGGAGTCAAAGCAAAAGCAACACCCACTTGTGGATGTTACTGGTGATGGAAGTAAAGTCCAATGATGTAAAGAACAATATTGCATAGGAACCTGGAATGTTAGGTCCATGAATCAAAGCAAAATGAAAGTGGTCAAACAGATGACAAGAGTGAACATCAACATTTCAGGAATCAGCAAACTAAAATGGACTGGGATGGGTGAATTTAACTCAGATGACCATTATATCTACTACTGTAGGTAAGAATCCCTTGGAAGAAATGGAGTAGCCATCATAGTCAACAAAAGAGTCCGTGATACAGTACTTGGATGCTTTCTCAAAAACAACAAAATGATCTCTGTTCATTTCCAAGGCAACCCATTCAATATCACAGTAATCCCAGTCTACACCCCAACCAGTAATGCTGAAAAAGATGGCACTGAACGGTTCAATGAAGACCTACAAGAACTTCTAGAACTAACACCCCAAAAAGAAGTCTTTTTCATTATAGGGGACTGGAATTCAAAAGTAAGAAGTCAAGAGATACCTGGAATAACAGGTAAAAATTGCCTTGGAATGCAAAGTGAAGCAGGGCAAAGGCTAATAGAGTTTTTCCAAGAGAACACACTGGTCATAGCAAACACTCTTCCAACACCACAAGAGAAGACTCTACATATGGACATCACCAGATCGTCAACACTAAAATCAGATTGATTATATTCTTTGGAGCCAAAGATGGAGAAACTCTATACAGTCAGCAAAATCTAAACTGGGAGCTGACTGTGGCTCAGATCATGAACTTTTTATTGCAAAATTTACACTTAAATTGAATAGAGAAGGGAAAACCACCAGCCCTTTCAGGTATGATCTAAATCAAATCCCATATGATTATACGGTGGAAATGACAAACTGATTCAAGGGATTAGAGATGACAGACAGGGTGCCTGAAGAATTATAGATGGAAGTTCTTGACATTGTACAGGAGGCAGGAATGAAGATCATTCCCAAGAAAAAGAAATGGAAAAGGCAAAATTGTTGTCTGAGGAGGCCTTAGAAATAGCTGAGAAAAGAAGATATGTGAAAGGCAAAGGAGAAAAGGAAAGATACACCCATTTGAATGCAGAGTTCCAAAGAAAAGCAAGGAGAAACAAGAGAATCTTCCTCAGCTATCAGTGAGAAGAAATAGAGGAAAACAAAAGAATAGAAAGACTAGAGATCTCTTCAACAAAATTCGAGATACCAGGGGAATATTTCATGCAAATATGGGCACAATAATGGCCAGAAATGGAATGGACCTAACAGAAGCAGAAGGTATTAAGAAGAGGTGGCCAGAATACACAGAAGAACAGTACAAAAAAGATCTTCATGAACCAGATAACCATGATGTTGTCATCACTCACCTAAAGCCAGACATCCTGGAATATGAAGTCAAGTGGGCCTTTGGAAGCATCACTATGAATAAAGTTAGTGGAGGTGATGGAATTCCAGTTGAGCTATTTCAAATCCTGAAAGATGACGCTGTGAAAGTGCTGCACTCAATATGCCAACAAATTTGGAAAATCAGCAGTGGCCACAGGCCTGGAAAAGATCAGTTTTCATTCCAATTCTAAAGAAAGGCAATGCCAAAGAATGTTCACACTCCCACACAATTGCACTCATCTCACACAGTAGTAAAATAATGCTCAAAATTCTCCAAGCAAGGCTTCAACAATATGTGAACTGAGAACTTCCAGATGTTCAAACTGGATTTAGTACAGGCAAGGAACCAGAAATCAAAATGTCAACATCTGTTGGATCATAGAAAATGCAAGAGAGTTCCAGAAAAAACATTTACTTCTGCTTCATTGACTATGCCAAAGCCTTTGACTGTGTGGATCACAACAAACTGTGGAAAATTCTTCAATAGATGGGAAAACCAGACCACCTTTTCTGCCCCTGAGAAAGCTGTATGCAGGTCAAGAAGCATACAAGTTAGAATGGAGCAAGTGAACATAGACTGGTTCCAAAATAGGAAAGGTGCACGTCAAGGCTGTATATTGTCACCCTGCATATTTAATTTATATGCAGAGCACATCATGCAAAATACTGGGCTGGATGAAGCACAAGCTGGTATCAAGACTGCTGGGAGAAATGTCAATAACCTCAGATATGCAGATGACACCACCATTAGACAGAAAGTGAAGAACTAAAGAGCCTCTTGATGAAAGTGAAAGAGGAGAGTGAAAAAGCTGGCTTAAAACTCAACATTCAGAAAACTAAGATCATCGTATCTGGTCCCATCACTTCATGCAAATAAATGGGAAAGCATGGAAACAGTGAGACACTTTATTTTTGGGGTTCCAAATCACTGCAGATGGTGACTACAGCCAAGATGCTTTCTCCTTGGAAGAAAAGCTATGATAATCCTAGACAGCATATTAAAAAGCAGAGACATTTCTTTGCTGAATAAGGTCTGTCTAGTAAACCTATGGTTTTCCCAGTAAC
This sequence comes from Muntiacus reevesi, assembly GCF_963930625.1. Taxonomy (NCBI): domain Eukaryota; kingdom Metazoa; phylum Chordata; class Mammalia; order Artiodactyla; family Cervidae; genus Muntiacus; species Muntiacus reevesi. The sequence goes on along the minus strand of NC_089259.1, from coordinate 41,189,207 downwards.
CATGTATGGATGTGAGAGTTGGGCCATAAAGAAAGCTGAGCTCCAACAAATTGATGCTTTTGAACTGTGGTGTTGGAGAAGACTCTTGAGAGTCCCTTGGACTGCAAGGAGATCCAACCAGTCAATCCTAAAGTAAGTTAGTCCTGAACATTCATTGGAAGGACAATTTTGAATCTGAAACTCCAATACTTTGGCCACCTGATTCAATGAACTGATTCATTTGAAAAGACCCTGATGCTGGGAAAGATTGAAGGTGGGAGAAGGGGAAAACAGAGGATAAGATGGTAGGTGGCATCACTGATTCAATGGACATGAGTTTGAGTAAGCTTTGGGAGTTGGCAATGGACAGGAAGACTTGTCTGCTGCAGTCCATGGGATCACAAAGTGTCAGATATGACTGAGTGACTGAACTGAAATGAGAGAGATACATGGTATAAATAAAATAATATTAATTAATTAATTAATTAATAGTTAATTAATTAATTAAAATTAACAATAAATTAAATAAAAATAATAAATAAAATAATATTAAATTTTAATTCCTTGTATAATTGTTGTAACTGCTTTGCATTTCTCTATTACTAACTGACCTGGATTAGAGATATACTACTTTTAATATTGGGCCAAGCTATGATGTCTAGATAAAGTTTTAATTATAAAATTTTTCAAAGTAGCAAAAATACTTTAAAAGAAAAATAATGTGACCATTTTTCCTTGCAGCCTCATCTTTCCTTTTGGATTTAATTTATTTTGGAAGCCTATTTTAAAATAATTCTTCCAAAGAAGATTTAATATTTTAATTGCTATCAATATTTAGTCATTAATCTTAAAAACATTTAACATGTATTAGAACACTTTATTTGATATCATCACATTGAAAATATTAGTCCATTTTTATCTTTTCTCTGTTTCTACTAAAATGTCTACTTTGAGCTAATCTATTGATCCATTTTGTGAAATAGATCTTTCTTTCTAGTGGGTTCTAAGATTTTCTCTTCATCTTGGTATTGTGCAGTTCCATTACCGGTATGTCTAGAAACTGCTTTCATTTTTATCTAGATCAGAATTTTGTGTGACAATTCAGTTTCTACGCTCAGTATCAGTTTTGACTTGCTGACTGAAAATGGCATGATGGGTTGGTTTACCCTTTGTAGAATTCCCCACTCTCATTCCATGTAGGTGGAAGGAAAAGATCTTGGAAAGCCTCTAAATAAATTTAGTTTTCAATAGTCAATACAATTGTGGGAGATTTGTAAGATAGAGGTGAACTAGAGGTCATGTACCTGTTAATTTGGATTTCATCTACTAATGAGTAAGATTAATATTATTCAAGTGTTCCTCCCAGACTTCCTGAATATTAAGAGCCAGTTGCATTTGGTCAATTCTGGTAACTGTGGAGTCTTATTTTGAGTTTCTTATCTCTATAATTTCACTACATTATGTCCTGCATGTTGCATAAGCAGGTGTTACAAGGACTTCTTGTCTCTCTCTCTCTTTCACACACACACACACACACACACACACACACACACACACACACACGCACACTGGCTGCCCTCAGGCAGTGGCCCAACCACCCTAGCAGCGGTGCCACGCAGGCAGCTGCAATACGCTAAGGCCCGGGCAGTGGCCACAACAGAACAGCGCTGGGGTCGCTGTCACACAGCTCAAGGCACATGAGAGGCCGTCAGAACGTCTTATCTTGAGATGCTATCCAAGCCTGTGCGTACAGCCATACAGCAGGCCGGGCGGGAGAGGCCAGTTTATGCTGGTTGAAAGGGCATGTGCATGCGTGTGCGCTCAGTCGTGTCCAACTTTGCGATCCCACGTTCCTCTGTCCATGGGATCCCCCAGGCAGGAATACTGGAGCGGGTTGCCATTTCCGACTCCAGGGGTCTTCTTGTCACCCTACATGAATCGAGGCTTGGGGGACTTACATAAACACTGATACTCTGCTGCTGCTGCTGTTGCTATTATTGTAATATGGTCCTTTGTTACTGACCCAGAATTCTTGTATCTTTTGCTCCTACTCAAGAAACTGGGAGGCTAACTTGTTAACTTGCAAATACAGTAAAATCTCAGACTTTTCATCTATCTTTGCACAAGGATATACCTTAATCCCAAAATGGCCAGTATTGATCTCAGGAACAGTAGTCTTGTTCCCAGGTGGCCCCAGTGGTAAAGAACACATCTGCCAATGCAAGAAACATAATGAGGCAAGCTTTCCATCCCTGAGTCAGTAAGATGCCCTGGAGGAGGACATGGCAAGTCACTCCAGTATTCTTGCCTGGAGAATTTCATGGACAGAAGAACCTGGCAGGCTGCAGTCGACAGGGCAGCAAAGAGTCAGACACAACTGAAGCAACTTAGCACGCATGCATATATTTTTAAAATATATAATATCCCTTTATTTTCATTCTGATTTAATATTTTTAATCCATTCTAGAAATGTATTATCAAAATATTAATTTGAATATTATATCTACTCCATCTTCTGTATTATTATTTTTGGAGTACCTTTTTTATATGTACTGATAGATTTATCTTATCTTCAAGGTCTCTTGAATTCTCTTAATTATCATCCATTTTTTCATTTTCTTATTTTGCATTCTGTAATATCCTTAGTTTGTCTCCCACCTTATCAATTCCCTCTCCCTCTGTCTCTCCATACATATATATGTACCATAAAACTTGCCTAAGGGGATTTACAGTTCAGAGTCAATATTTTTCTTTAATAGAAAGAAAATTTTGGTTCTTTTTCATATCTGCTTGTACTTTCTCATATTATCTGATTCTTTCATATCTACAATCTTATAAACTCTTAATAGTTTTAAATAAGTCTATTTTCAAAATATTTTTTCAGATTGCAAAACTCAAGAACTTAAAGAGTTTTTATTATTTTTGCTTATCTGTTTATTCTAAATTATGGTTGATTGCTTACATATTTTGTAGTTTTGATTTCCTGGTGTTTTAGAAGGTCTGTGTGATTTTTGCTCCCTGGTTTGAGGAAGCTTTTTTCTGAAATAGTTATGTGGACCCATCTTTTATTCCTGTACAGGCATTCCAATTTGAGTCCTAATTTTATGTACCAAATATGTCTCCCATAGCAGCCACACCATATTCCTTACTTAGCTACCACAGCATCACTTGTATCCAGTGTCTCAAAACCACTCTCAAATTAATTGATTAGCTAAAATGACTCATAAGACTCAGTAGCATGTGACAGTATAGTAAGATTTATTACATCAAAAGATATAGACCGATATCAATATTTTTTTTAAATGCATCAGTGGAATGCAGAGGGGTCAGGTACAAGTGTTCACGTCGCTCCCTTACTAAGCCTCACAGGATACATCTTCTCTTGTACCAACTATAAGGCTACATGAAAAATGCCTTGGATGAAGGAAACTCATTAGAACCTCAGGGTGCAAGTCTTTATTGGATGATTAATCACACAAAAACATTCTACTGCACAACGGGTCGTGACAATAGCAGCTTGGGATCCCAACAGTGAAAACACGTGCATCATTAACATTGAAGATTCCACAAAAGTCATCCTCATTAGTCCTGAAAACCCAGTACATCAAGTCCCATTGCTCTGGGTGTACAAAAAACTACCACCAATTGGTAACATAAGAATAATCTCAAGATAATGTTTCCAGGACTTGGTCAGTCTTGGTTCCAAGTGATTGCCGAGACATGTAAGAACTAAGCCAAATCTGGCTTGTTGATCACCTCTCACACCACATTTTGGCTCAGTTTTTCACTTGCTTGTTTAATTCTGTCATTTTGGCAATTTATTGTTTAAAAATATTGCTTGAGCATTTATAAGTGTTTTTAGAGGAAGTATTTTTTTTCAGTTTTTTCTTAGTTCTCCATCTTGATCTTTATATATTTCTTTATATGAAGGGCTGCTATTTTAAATTAAACAATTATTTGTGCATAACTGTGTAACTTCATTTTTCTCAGACTGGTATTAAAGAGGTGAGTGTACATAAATTTGCTTACAGAGTATATTCAGTGCAAATGACTTAATAATAAAATCTTCATCTATTATCTATCTGTCTGTGATTTATATTCACTTGTTAAAGAACTATAATGAAAAGATGGTAGTTTCAGGAGTGAAAGAATTAAGATATTAAAAAAAATTGAAATATGATATGTACTCTTCGTAATTTTATTCTTTGATTATAAATCATTCTAGTTTAAGGGAAAAGAGGAATATTTCAAAGAGGTGAAATATCTTTTCTACACCAAAACAGGGTCACAAATTTTCCTTTAGATTAGATTTCATTGAATTTTCAGTGGAGGTAATACTATTTTTTGGAAAATTGTAAGCTTTACCCTAATATAATATTAATATTTCATATGCCATACCAGTCACATTTCCATAGCTTGCTTAACCATATTAATTTGAAACATACTGAATTTTCATTAAAAGCTATTAATCTGTGTTTTGTGTATGCTCCAGTCCTCAGTTGTAACCCGAGTTCTTCTAGAAACATTTGTGCTGATTTCTCCTTATTAACTGGCTCCTTGTTTACTCTGAGTTATAATTTTGTATTAACTGGAAACTTAGTAAAATGTAATAACTTTTCAATTCCATAGCTGTCAGAAAATATTTTTCAAAAAAGTATATTCAAGATGCAATTATAAGTGAGGTGTAACAGCCCCAGGTGAATTGCTAGGATGAAAACTGAAATTTACTTATCATGTTGCTCATTTTTTCATTCAATGCATTTATTGGGCAACTACTATGTGACCAGTGTGCTGTCCTAAACAGTAAGCATATAGAAATAAAAATTGAGAAGTTCTCATAAAGATTGTAATATATTTCGGATCTAAATGCTTGGAGAAAATTGTCATATAACACTAGTGCAATATTTCTGTTCAAAAGGAAATGATCACCTTTACGTGAATTTATGGAGTTTTGTCTTTCTTTGGCCCACTTTATCCACTGCAATGCCCCAAACTGGCCTATTTTGAAAAATGGATCAGTTCAGTTCAGTTCATCACTTAGTTGTGTCCGACTCTTTGCGACCCCATGAATTGCAGCACGCCAGGCCTCCCTGTCCATCACAAACTCCCGGAGTTTACTCAAGCTCATGTCCATCGAGTCAGTGATGCCATCCAGCCATCTCATCTTCTGTCGTCCCCTTCTCCTCCTGCCCCCAATCCCTCCCAGCATCAGGGTCTTTTCCAATGAGTCAACACCTCTTTGTATGAGGTGGCCAAAGTACTGGAGTTTCAGCTTCATCATCAGTCCTCCCATTGTACACCCAGGACTGATCTCCTCCTGGATGGACTGGTTGGATCTCCTTGCAGTCCAAGGAACTCTCAAGAGTTCTCTCCAACACCACAGTTCAAAAGCATCAAATTTTCAGTGTTCAACTTTCTTCACAGTCCAACTCTCACATCCATACATGACCACTGGGAAAACCATAGCCTTGACCAGATGGACCTTTGTTGTCAAAGTAATGTCTCTGCTTTTTAATATGCTGTCTAGGTTGGTCATAACTTTCCTTCCAAGGAGTAAGCCTCTTTTAATTTCATGGCTGCAGTCACCATCCGCAGTGATTTTGGAGCCTCAAAAAAAAAAAGTCTGACACTGTTTCCACTGTCTCCCCATCTATTTGCCATGAGGTGATGGAACTGGATACCATGATCTTAGTTTTCTGAATGTTGAGCTTTAAGCCAACTTTTTCACACTCCTCTTTCACTTTCATCAAGAGGCTTTTTAGTTCCTCTTCACTCTCTGCCATAAGGGTGGTGTCATCTGCATATCTGAGGTTATTGATATTTCTCCCGGCAATCTTGATTCCAGTTTGTGCTTTCTCCAGCCCAGCGTTTATAAGCAGGGTGACAATATACAGCCTTGACATACTCCTTTTCCTATTTGGAACCAGTCTGTTGTTCCGTGTCCAGTTCTAGCAATGCGCTTTCACTTTTAAATCATTCCATGGAAATTAATTCTTGACCAAAAATTATATTTTGCTTCAGCCAAAACATTAATTTAAAGTGGTACAACTGCTATTTCAGCTAGTTTTGATGGATGATCTGTTTACCTCAGGAAAGGAAAGCAGAGCATTGTTGCTTTTCTTTTTGGAACACTCTTCCTCATCTTTATAACACAATGCATTCTTGTTCAACTTTTAAGAAAGAAATCCAATACTAAATTTTATATTCATTCTTTTGTTCTCCCCACCATCCTGAGGGAAATAACTATTCAATCACCTTTAAAATTCATCCAATAAATTCAGAGAAGTAGATAACAAACTAATGGCTAACCAGCAGGGAAACAAAAGGAAGGGAGGAACAGAATAGGAATGGAGAATTAAAACATACAAACTACTAAATATAAAATAAATAAGCTATAAGGATATATTGTGAAGCACAGGGATATAAAGCCATTATCTTATCATTTAAAATGGAGAATAATCTATAAAAGTATTCAATGATTATGCTGTAAACCTGAAAATAATATAATATTTTAAATTAACTGCATCACCTAGAGCCTGACACAGTGGAGTGTGAAGTCAAGTGGGCTATAGGAAGCATTACTATGAAATAACCTAGTGAAGGTGATGGAAGTCCATCTGAACTATTTAAAATTCTAAAAAATAATGCTGTTAAAGTGCCACACTCAGTAGGTCTGCAAATTGAAAAGTTCAGCAGTGTCTACAAGGCTGGAAAAGGCCAGTTTCCATTCCAATCCCAAAGAAGGGCAATGGCAAAGAATGTTCAAACTACCATACAATTGCACTGATTTCACATGCTAGTAAGATTACGCTCAAAATCCTTCAAACTAGGCTTTGGTATATGTGAGCCAAGAACTTTCTTATGTACAAGCTGGGTTCCAAAGAGACAGAAGAACTAGAGATCAAATTGCCAACATTCACAGGATCATGGAGAAGACAAGAGAATTCCAGAAAAAACTTCTACCTCTGCTTCATTGACTATGCTGAAGCCTTTGACTATTTGGTCACAACAAACTGGATTGGTGGTGATTAACAAATTCACAAATTCTTAAAGAGATGAGAATACCAGACCACCTTACCTGTCTCCTGAGAAACCTGTACACAGGTCAAATCACAGTGCTAGAACTGGACATGGAACAACTGACTGGTTCAAAGTTAGGAAAGGAATTACAGTAAGGCTGTATACAGTCATCCTATTTATTTAACTTATCTGCAGAGTACATAATTCAAAATTCCAGACTGGATGAATCACAAGCTGGAGTCAAAATTGCCAGTGTAAATATCAATAACCTCAGATATGCAGGGGACACAACCAAAATGGCAGAAAGCAAAGAGGAATGAAAGAGCATCTCAATGGGGGTGAAAGAGCGGAGTGAAAAAACTGGCTTAAAACTCAACATTCACAAAACTAAGATCATGACATCTGGTACCATCACTACACTGCAAATAGAAGGGAAAAAAAGTGGGAGTAGTGACCAGTTTTCCTTCCTTGGGTTCCAAAATCACTGTGGATGGTGACTGCCACCATGAAATTAAATGACATTTCCTCCTTGGAAGTAAAATTATGCCAAACCTAGATAGCATATTAAAAAACAGATATCACTTTGCTGACAAAGATCCATATAGTCAAAATTGTGGTTTTTCCAGTGGTCATGTACAATGTGAGAGTTGGCATAAAGAAGGCTGATCACCAAAGAATTGATGCTTTTGAATTGTGGTGCTGGAGAAGACTCTCGAGAATCTCTCAGACAGCAAGGACACCAAACTAGCCAGTCCTAAAGGAAATCAGTTCTGAATATTCTTTGTAAGGACTGATGCTGAAGCTGAAGCTCCAATATGTTGGCCACTTGATACAAAGAACTGACTCACTGGAAAGAACTCTGATACTGGGAAAGATTAAGGGCAGGAGAAGAAGGGAGCAACAAAGGATGCAATGCTTAAATAGCATCATCAACTCAACAAACATGAGTTTGAGCAAACTCCAGGAAATAGTGAAGGACAGAGCGGCCTGGGATGCTTCTTCAATGGGATCACGAAAAGTCAGAAAGGACTTAGTAACTGAAAAACAGCAATAACAACTTAAAATTTAAAATCTATCTAATAATAAAAATAAATAAATAAAATAAAATCTATCTAATATATTTTATTATTTTGTTTATTTACACATTATCCCTTTTCATAAGTTGGAAGTTCCTAAAATGCAATTTGTTAATGATTTTTCCATTTTTCTTTTTTCTCTAGTAATCTATGACTTTATCATATCACCCTAAAAATCTTTTTAGCATATTATATTGCATTTATTGTTTTTTTATGTATCTATCTATCCATCTATTTATATCGTTACCCCCCTTTGATGGGTTGGAAACTCATTAAATGGAAAATTTGCTATTTGCCTATATTCTTTGAGACGTGAGGCATCATGGACACAGTTTGGCTCACATACTAATATATCATTTTATTAAAATTTAATGAATGAGTGAATGTCAGACAAAATGTTGGAAAAAGTGCAAATATTTTCTAACTTCTAATCTTTGTATGCATGAATAATATGAGACTTTTTTTTACTGGATATGTTCAATTTGTTGCATGGAAATATATTTGTTTCATTAATCTAAGATATAATAATTTCGTTCTATAGTGGAAAACATATTTTTAAATTTTTTAAAATTTTGTATTGCATAAAACTGGTTGCCAGAATGCTGAAATTATATAATCCTTCTATTGAAAAGAATGTGTGTTATTACCAGGAACTATAGTGAAATAAAGGCATCCTACATAGATAACAATAAAGGCTGCTTGTTTTGGTAGACTTTAAAGGTTTAAGCTCTCAATGAGTGATGGATATCAGAAATAGAATGAGAGGTAAGAAGTGATAAACCCGGGCTAAGACTTTTTTTTTTTTTAAGTAAGATTAACATATCTTAGCTGTCATGCACAAGCTGCACTTTAAAAACAAACTTTTAAAATATTTTATATCATTCACTTGGTAATGGGTATTTTTATTATTCTTTAATAAACTTTCCTAAAATTTACTCCTTTCAAATCTTTCAGGAGGAAAAAAGTGAAAAGTTTTGTTCATGTTTGTTTCTCTGTGTACTGCAGCTAGAAGAGTGTTATCACAGAATAAGAGGTCTTCAATGAGATTCACCAACTGTTGGTCAAGGGATACCAAATGCCTTTTTCTATTAGGGGATTCATCTTCCAGGATGAGTATGGAGGTTCTGAAATATTCTCAATACACAAAAGTGAAATCTCTTTAATTCCTAGTTTACAATCACAGCCATACTCAGACCTTTTATGTTCTTAAAATATGCAGACGTGTACTAGGTGATGAGTTTCAGCGCTATATGATAAAAATTGTCAGAGAAGGCTATTTCTCTATTCTCTCCAAGAATTGTATGTACATCAATGAGTCCACTGAGAGTCAGAACTGACACGTTTGTTTATTATCATGAATGATTATTAATCAACAACTTCGGTAAATAGAACTCATGATGACAGGCAGTAAGTACTAAAAGAATATTTAGAATAATCTGGGAATTTTTAAATGATGCAAATAGTTCTAGCTGACATTTTCAAAAATTTGACATTTTTCATAGGATATATCACAAAATACTAGAAGTGTAAAAATTAAAAATAAATATTATAACAATTTTCCTATTTTGCCAGCTGTATTTCCTGCTAGACTACCAGATGAATTTATTTTTCTAATAATGTCAACATGGGTTAGAACTTAATAGAGAAAATAAACCCTGTTTCCTTGGTATTCATGCCTAGAGTGTACTTAAATCTCTCTTGTTTACTATATATTCATTAGAGCTTGTTAAACACAGGGAAATTTTAACTACAAATTGGCACTTGCCAAGATTGTTGCCAATGAGTGAACAACAAGGACTTTTGCCAACTGCCTCTGCAGATGAGACTGAACCCTGCACTGTTGCAGCTGTTGACCTTCAGCATGTCCTAAGGGAGTTCAGGGTGTAGTAAGGGACTCTGTACTCCAGGCAATCTGGTGGGACAGTCTTTAGATAGGTGTTTTAGGAACAGATTTTATAATCTCAACCTTTGCATCTCCTCATATCTAGAAAAGCAATAAATCCCTTCATGGTGACATCAGATCCTTCTGACTAGCAGAAAACATTTTGAAATGAATGCTTAGTGGTATTGAACTCCCCTTTTGCCAAAATCTTTTATATTGACTTTCCCCTTCTACCTCTTCAGAGCAGTTTCTCAGAGCTATCTGAGGTGCTGTCTCCCAAGCTGTATTCCTCATTTTGCCCCAAATAGAACTCAACTCACAACTCTCAAGTTGTTCATCTTTTTAGTCTACAGAGACAAACATAGTAGCTCAAGATAGTAAGGATTTATTTGTCTCATGTAAAAATAAATGTACAGGTGGTACTCTAAGACTGAAATTCTGCCTCAATAGTGACAGAGAATGGTCTTCTATCTTTCATTACATTTTTGTTAGCAATGACTATTGCACTCCCAGTGCTTTGCCAAAAGTTTTCACTTTCATCTCAGGTTCAAAGCCTTATTTTTTTTTTAACAAAATAAGCCACTCTATATACAAATGTTGGGGGAGTGTGTGATTTCCTTGGTTTTGTCTTGCTGCAGCAAAAACTTGAAGGGATGGACAGACAGTGTTACAGCTGTTTTATTTAGGAAGCAAAAGAAAATACATCCTCAAGGTGTGAGGGTGGGTCAATCCAAAAGACTCAAAGAGAAGAGAAGCCCCAGGCTCAATTTTTGGCTCCTCTTTTTATGTTTTTTCTCCTTCCCCTGAGCCTACCCTATATAAATTGGGCTAGCCAGGAGGGATGCTTGTTTTACCTGAGGTCCTCACTCTGGTCCTCGGACCTTCCTTTGTTCTATTTTCAAGGACTTTTCCCTTCTTTGTCTTTTAGCCACTCCCATTTTGGACTCCCTTTTCCTAGTCTAGCTACTTTACACAAATAAATAATACAAATACTTATTAGGGGATTTTCTAGCTTACTTTCAACATACCAACATTAAAAGAAAAGAGAAATAGAAAGAGCAGAAGAGTACATCACCAAATTCAGTTTTGACAAACATCCAGACGAAACAGTGCTAAGAAGTCCTTTGTCACAGCACATCTTGAGTTCCATTTGGGAAAAGGTCCCAGGCAGTGTGTCTGCTCAGTGGGTGAGATTTCAAAGACTACAGTTTGGGATTTCCACTTAAAATCCCAGGACAACTGAAATCATCATCAATCTGTGACCAAATTGCAAGTCTGTTTCCTTGTCAACGCTGTTTGTTTTGTCTTGTAAAACTTGGAGCCTAGGGCTTGGTTGGTTAGGTTCCCTTCAGGGGCTCAACAATCTCAAGATTCCTCCCCCATTTTATATAAGGTGTTGCAAGTCTTGCACTGAGAGCAGGCAGTCATTCACTGTCGCTCTTAGTCAGGGCAGGTTAGAAGCAAGGTCAGAGGCCAGCTCTGCTTTGTCTCTGAAGCCTAAACAAGACTATTTATTAAATTTCCCTAACATCCAGCTACAACCAGTGTTCTAGAAAAGAAGAAAAAGTCAACAAGGTAGCACCATTTTATGTCTCTTTTTTTTCAGTGGCCAGAAATGAGTTGTGTGAATGCTCTTAGGGTGAAAGGGGTTTAAAACTGTCCTAAAACTGTACATTTCCAGTTATAGGATAAATAACTGCTAGGGATGGCCTACAATGCAGAAGACCCGGGTTCAATCCCTGGGTCGGGAAGATCTCCTGGAGAAGGAAATGGCAACCCACTCCAGTATTCTTGCCTGGAAAATCCCATGGAAGGAGGACCTGGTAGGCTATGATCCATGGGGACGCAAAGAGTCGGACACGACTGAGCGACTTCACTTTCACTTTCACTCAGGGATGTGATATAAAACATCATAAATATAACTAACACTGCAATAGCTATATACAAAAATTCTTGAAAGAGTAAATTTTAAGAGTTCCAATTACAAAGAAAAAAAAAATTTTCCTTGTAACTATGTAATTTTATCTAAATGAGATAATTGATGTTTACCAAACTTTATTGTGGGAATCATTTCAGGATGTATGTAAGCCACTTTCTTATAATGTACACCTTAAACTTATACATTGCTTCATGTGAACTATTATCTCATAAAGCTGGAAGAAGAAAAAGAAAAAACAATGTTTACTCGCTCAGTTGTGTCCAGCTCTTTTATGACCACAGGGACAGTAGACTTCAAGGCTCCTCTGTCCCTGGGCTTTCCTAGACAAGAATACTGGAGTGGGCTGCCATTTTCTTCACTGAATCCACATTTCCTGCATTGGAAGGCAGATTCTTTACCACTGAACCACCAGGGAAGTCCTTACAAATGTAGGGGATTTAAAAAAAATCTGTCCATTTTAGAGCAAGGTAAAATGCCTGTTGCTGTTGAGTGAACCAATCTACCATATCTGTCATATTTTCATCTGAAATGCCATTATACTGCTTTCATTCCAAGCATAGGGCTGAGTTTCCTTATTATATATTTATTGGTTTCTCTGAACTAAAATACATTTAAGTGCTACCTCTTTAGAGTTGCCAGAGTAATGTGTATCATCACAATTCTCAATTAAATGTTCACTGAGTTTAACAAAAGTTGTTTTTTTTTTTTTTTTTAATGAGCATTAGGATAAATTATAAGATAGTATGGAATATATTAAGAAAACAGTTACCAATAGCTGGTTTTGTGATGGCTGATAAACTCATTTACAGTCTATGCATTCTCTGCCATGCAAGGGAAAAAGGAAGCATTAATGACTGTTAAGAAGATGTAAAGAATACTTTATTAATTACTATTTCTCTAAAATATTGACCCCTTCTAAATGTAGCTTCTATCTTTATCTAGGATTAGTCATTATCTAGGATTCCTTGGCTTTGAGTTCTACATAGTAACCAGTGTACTATTGGAGTTATTGTTGCTTACACACTTTAATTTCAGCCAAGACAATATAGATAAAACAATTATAAGAATTATAAGAAAAAGCAATATGTTATAAAAGGTCCTCAGTTATTTTTTAGAGTTACTGAAGATGACTGAATTTATCTTTTAGAGTCACTGAAGATTAGAGGCATTGACGAATAGACTCACTTAGCGTCACTGAAGAGTAAACTCACAAGAAATAAAATGAAATTTAAGTACATTAAGGTTCTGATTGCAAATTGAGCTGCATATTTATAGAGTTGTTTGTTTTGCAAAGTAGAAAGAATTTTCAGTGTTGATTTATTTCCATATATGAGACAATAATCAGTAGAAACATAATCAAATTGGTCTTTAAAAGAACAAGTTGGGTTTTTTTTTTGTTTGTTTTTGTTTTTTTCACATTCTTATGATGAATTATACAGCAAAAAAGAAAGATGCAACTCAAATTCAGCTCTCTCATGGTTGAGCACTTCTTAATCAACATAGCCACAGGGTGTCTAATTTTCTCCTTTGGTATGCTTCTTTTCTGTATTCAATAACAATTGCAGTCGATAATGGTTATGATAATAGAGGCTCCATTTATTGAATTGTCCTCTGATCTAGTTGCTGAGCTATTAGTAGCACATTCTCATAAGTTTGTACTTTTCTTAATCTCTCTATCTCTGTTTCTTTTTCTCTCTGTCCCTTTGCCTCCTTAAACTCAACCTCTTCATTCATCCATAAGAGTTGCTTGCTTGTAAATGCTCTTCAAATCATTAATAATAAGATTTACTTGTGAGAAAAAAGCTGACAGTTATAAAACTGTGTGTTTTTCATTCAGTATAAGCAAGCTAGGCTACGGTTCTGCCACAATGGCTATATTAGTATACATACATATACAAATATATATGTAGAGAGAGAGAAGTGTTATTTTAAGAAATCGGATGATGCTACTGTGAAGGCTCTCAAGTCCAAAATTTGCAGGGTAGACTAGCAGGCTTGACAGCAGGGCAATTGTAGTTAAAATCCAGAGTCGATCAAGCCAAAGACATAGGTAACAACCAATGTTACAGTTCAAGTCCAAAGTCCGTCTGTTGGCCTAATTTTGTCTTGCTTGAGAGAGGTCAGTCTTTTGTTCTACTGAGACCTTCAAATTGATTTCATGAGGCCTACTCACTTTATAGAGAGCAATGTGCTTCATTCAAGGCCACCAATTTAATGCATTCACATTAAAAAAAAATGTATTCACATTAAAAAAATAAAATAAAGTCTTCACAGAAACATCCAGAATAATGTTTGACTAATTGTTTGAAAACCATGGTCCAGCACTCCCTGTCAACATAGCACCCAAAGGCTTTTCCTTAAACCATATTTAATCTCCAAATGAAGAAAATAACAAAGTCATACCTGCAGCTAATATGATACATCTATTCTGCATACAACAGAAACCATACTCTTTGCCCAGAAGATGAAAACTCCTTGAATGATGTTTATTATTCTTGATATCCCATATTATTCAATATTATTCTTGATATGCCATAATGTAAAATTGCATGTGTGTATAGTAAGTCACTTCAGATGTGTTTGAATCGTTGTAACCCTATGGACCATAGCTCACCAGGCTCCTCTGTCCTTGGGATTTTCCAGGCAAGAATACTGGAAAAGGTTGCCATGCCCTCCTCCAAGGAATCTTCCTGACCCAGGGATTGAATCTGCATCTCCTATGTCTCCTGCATTGGCAGGCAGGTTCTTAACCACTAGAGCCACCTGGGAAACCCAGTACTTAAATACTATGATATAAAATCAATACATCTTATGTAACATGATAGGGGATTAAAAAAGGGAGAAAACAAAAATATTTACATCTATCAATACTTCTATGTATATATATATATATATATATAATACATTTCACATGCATATCACACAAATACATAAATATGTATATAAACATATATATATATACATGCATATATACATCACACATTCATAATGAAACAAACAAGGAATATTCATAATGTTTACAGTACTTATTTCTGTAACTGGTGCCATGATCATAGCTGGTGTTTATAGCAATCTCCTTTCAAAACCCATCCTGTGTTCCTGTTGCTTTCAGCAAGTGCCTAAGCTGGTTACGGTCTTTCACCTGGTGTAACCACCCAAACCTTCATTCTTTAACAGTAGTAGACCTGTCTGGACAGGAGTACTACAGTTTTACAATGACTTTAATCACAGGACATGGTAAAATACTGAAAGACACACCAAGAAATCTATATTCCAGGCATAATCTTCCTTATTTCTGTTGTGGAGTAGTAATCTGGTTTTCATTGATACTCAGGATAATTTACCCCAGCCAACACCATAACTCTCATGTTACCTTTTGATTCAGAGATGTAAAGAATGGTTGGATGATAGTCTTCACCTCTAATTCAGTAGAATCATTTTTGTGCTTGCTAGTGGAAGCACTTTTTCCACTGGAAACATGACCTCTCGACCAGTAGAGAATAAGGTCACAGGGACAGGAAGCAAATATTTTGCTAGTGGGTGGCTGGAGGTTATAGTAAGGAGTGCAACTCCCATTCTCCCCTTTCACTTCTGTACCTGTGAATGTTGGCTGCCTGATAAACAGCACCATATATTGAACACTGACTCAGAGCACATAGAACCTCTTCAAGAACCCAGCCCCAGTTCTGTAAGACATTAACACCTAACTGGCACTATAACTGAGCCTTAAAATACCCATACCACAGATTCAATATTAATCTCATCAAAAAACATCCTCACAGAAACATACAGAATAATATATGACTATGTTATTGGTACTCTCTGATCCAGTCATGTTGGCACATAAAATCAACCATCACAATGGATATAATTCTTTCAGACCTTAAATTGATTAGAAGTTATCTTCTATCAGCTAAGGGACTGTGTTGTGAAGAGGAGGGTGCCATCCATATCATGTACTGAATGTCCTACTTACTTTATTTAGAAATTTATTCTGATAGGCCCAAATCATCAGGTCTTGAAGCTATTTTCTTCCTCATCCAGCATATTTAAAATCATATAATTACCACTATCCCTCAATCTACCTTGACATCAAGTTTTGAACTGATTATGAATTCTATCTGGTGAAAACTTCCTGTATTTTACTGAGCACCACACATCTGCAACAAGCTATCCTCCAACAAAACATTCATTCTTCATAGTGTTAATCTCATACTCAACATGTCCCTGAGGCATTTTAGTTCCTTGTGGCATTGGCTGCTGTTAGACCTTATTGCTATGAAATTGTTTTAACTTATTGAAAGGGTGAAAGTGTTAATCACTTAGTCGTGTCTGACTCTTTGCGATCCAGTGGATTGTAACCTGGCAGGCCCCTCTGTCCATGGAATTCTCCATGCAAGGATACTGGAGTGGGTCACCATTTTTTCTCCAAGGGATCTTCCCAACCCAGGGATTGAACCCAGGTCTCCTGCACTGCAGACAGATTCTTTACTGTTTAAGTTATCAGGGAAGCCCTGCTTCAACTTATTAGATGTGCTTAAATAAGACATTCTTTCATATCCCCACATTTGTTCCAATTAGAGAATCACTTACTACTGATTTCTACACTGAAGCAATTATTTATATTTACAGAGATGTGGCTCACAAGTCCTAGGTAGCAACAACAACTTTGTTTAGTTTTCTTTCAAATATTCCTTTCCCCAGCTTTGGAATTCTTTTGTCACTAAATAACTTTACTATTTCAATAGTAGCACATGCATTCTCTTCTAATCATCATTTTCCTGCTGTAAAAGATTGTGATTTAAAGTTTCTAATTCGACAAGATCATGCATTACACCACTGAAAAACTATTGAGCATATGTTATATTCAAGTATCCTTCCTATGATTGGGGTTAAAATTAGGATTCATCAGTGATGAAAACAGTTAAGGTTCTTTACTTTCATAGACTTGATTGAGTCCTCCTTCTTCTTTCAGATTAGCTTAGTTGAATATTTTAACCTTTTAGTTTTCACTTTTCTACTGTATATGACTCTTTTCAGAGCATTGGAAATATGAGTACATATTCATAAAAACAAAGGTAAATGAATATCAGCAGCAGAATTTTACTTTCACAAGAAGAAAGGAAATATCACAGTAGAAAAATCTGAAATACAAGAAGGGATGGTAGGCATTAACATTACTAAACAATGCAATATAAAAATTATCCTGGAATTTCGTGGTGGCACAGTGGATAAAAATCCACCTGCCAGTGCAGGGTTCAAATCCTGGTCTAGGAAAATTACACATGGTGCACAGCAACAAAGCCCATGAACAACTACTAAGCCCACAGTCTTGAGTCCATGAGTCACAACTATTGAGTCCTCATACCACAACTACTGAACCTGTGTGCCACAACCACCGAAGCCTGTGCACCTAGGGCCTATGCTTTGCAACAAAAGAAGCCACTGCAATGAGAAGCTTGCACACCACAATGAAGAGTATATAATAATAATGTATAATTAATAATAATATTCAATTAGAAGGGATAGAAAATACTGGATAGATTAGCATATAAATCAACTTGTAGTCGATTGATATTAAAGTTCTCTAAGGTATTTACTTTTGTAAGGAAAGGAGTAAATTTAATAAACATTAGACTCGTGTCAAAATATTAAAATTTTAAGGGTAATTATTGAAAAGAAAAAACCTATAAGAAGAAAATAGAAAATTTGAGAGTTATGAGAAAAGAAGAGAAAATACAGTGTTCATCAATAAAGGGAAAATGGTGAAAGGAAACATGTCTAAAATAAATAGAAAAAAATAAACTTAGGTGATAATAAAATTTAAATCTCAGAAATAAAAACAAATATGATTAGATTAAACTCATCAATAAAAATAAAGATTTTTCATATTAGATTAAAAATCCAGCTATAGAGAAGAAGATAAAAATTGTTGAGTAAAAGGATGTGGAGCTCACTTCTCCCTATGAACACATCAAAAATAGCTTTATATGTGGGGAAATTCTAACTGAAAACTAACTAGAGATTTGCAGAAAGACTTATACAACCAAAGTGGTAAGAAAGATCTATAGGGAACCTGATAGGAAGAGACGTGACCAGGTATGGACCTGTGCCCCTAGAAGGAGGCAGAGAAGAAAAAGAGCATTATATGGATAGAGATCCTCCGTGGGGAATGAGTGGCTTGAGTCACGTACTGGGCACCCTTGCCCTGGGGTTGGACACTGGGAAGAGGAGCACTCTTCGCTGGTTTGAAAACCAGTGGACTAACAGGACAACTTTAGGATATCTAAACTTCACTTGTGAAGAGTGTGAATGCATTTGCTTACTCTCTACACAAAGCTGGGAGGAAGCAGACTGAAACAGCAGGAGACCCTGGCTGGTTTCTCTGCAATTGCCCAAGTGTAGGCCTCAGCCTGAGCCGAGTGCCCATTCCAGCCCTGCTTGCTCTGCTTTGTAACTCCGCACTAGAGTGGGATCAGGGTGAGGGGAATTCAGTTGTGACCATACCTGGCATCTGAACAGTGAGTGGGAGACATTACTGTCAGTTATGGAGGCAGTCTATTCAGAACAGTTTAGAACTGTGACTGGGGCCGGGACCACTGCAGCTCCTGCCTTGACCCATGCTGAACGCCTGCTCTAGCCCCTCTTGTTCCAGCATCACTTACTTCTGGGGGGAAGGGGCCCATGCTGAGAGAGGGAAACAGCATATATTCTGGAACAAAGCCAACTCAGCCCAACCTTAATGACTTCTGTTTCAGCAACTTGGGACCTGCCTTTGCCCCCAGCTGGGTGGTGTTGGCCACTGAGCAGAGGAGAAACCCTGGCTCTGGATCTAGTCCCTCAATCTTCAGGCCATGCCCTACCAAGGTGATAGCTGCCAGCATACCCTGTGGGAAGATGTAACTCATGATCAGATCAGATCCAGTTCTTCCATCAAAACCACTGGTTTTGTAGAATGTTGGATACATTCTGACATGATGATACTCTTTCAAGGCAAGACTAAGTAATTGTTTTTCCTGATTTCATAGAGATGGAGAAAGTTAAGCAAAGAGAGAAGACAAAGGAACTTTTTTCAATTCAAAGAACAGAAAACCCCTGAAAAAACAACTAATAGAAATAATTTATCAGATAAAAAGTTCCAAGCATGAGTAATAAACATGTCAATTGAATTAGAGAAAAGAATAGATGAACACAAGAAAGTAGTACCTTTTTACAAGGAACTAGAAAATATTTTTAAAAAGAAAAAGAAAGCTTAAGAATATGATATCTGAAGTTAAAATAAACTTAGGAGGAACTAACAACAGACTAGGTGATGCAGAAGAATACATAAGTGATCTGGAAGATAGAATAATGGGAATTATCCAGATGAGTGAAAATAAAAAAACATATAAAATGAAAACAGGCTAAGGGACCTCTATGATAACATCAAGCAATATTTCCATTACTGAGGTCCAAGAAGGAGAAGAGAGAAGGAGTTGAAAGTGCATTTGATGAAATTATGACTGAAAACTTCCCAAAGATTCTGAAGGCAGCAGATATCCAGGTAGAAAGAGTACAGAGGGTCCCTAAAAAGATGAACCTAAGCAAGTTCAAACCAAGAAATATAGTTGAAATGGCAAATGCTAAAGATAAAGAGATAATTCTAAAGGCAGCAAGAGAAAACAGAGTTGTATAAAAAGGAATTCCCAAAATGTTATCAGCTAATTTTTCTGGAGGAATCTTGCTGGCCGGAAAGGAGTGTCATGATACAACTAAAAAGGTGAATGGAAAAATCTGCATCTTAGGATGCTCTATTCAACAAGAGTATCATTTAGAATTGAAGGAGAGATAAAGAACTTGTCAGTCATAAACATTATAAAAAATATTGTAGACCTTTATTCTAATAAAGATGCAAAAGTCCTCAATAAAATATAGGCAAAAAATCCAACAATATATAAAAATGATCATATACAATGAATAAAGGGAATTTATTTCAAGGATGCAAGGATGATTCTATATTTTCAAACCAATCAATGCATTATACCACATTAACAAAAAGAAGGATAAAAATAATTTGATCATATCAATAGATGCATAAAAAGCATTTGACAAAATTCAACATCTATTTATGACAAAACTCATTAAAGTGGGTGTCATGGGAACATATCTGAACATAATAGTGTGCCATTTATGACAAATCTGCTAACCCAGCTAACATTATACTCAATATTATCAAATCAAGAAGATGAGGATGTTCAAGCTGATCACTTCTTCTTCTTCTTCTTTTTTTTTTTTTTTTGGACCACGTCTTTTTAACATAGTATTGAAAGTCCTAAGCACAGCAATCAGACAAGAAAAAGAAATAAAAAGCATCACATTGAAAGGGATGATTAAAAAAAAAAAAAAAATGACACTATTTGCAGACGTGAGTCTGCTCGTCTAGGCCCCTGACCTCGGATGTGGGTAGCTCCTCCTGGGCTCCGCCCTTGACCTCAGCCTTGGGGTAGCTCCTCTGGGCCACTCCTGTCCAATCTTAGAGTAACTCCCTATTGATATCTGTTGATTTCTGTTGATTAAGCAATGCATTGAGAGTACTCTGATTCATCAGTTTTTGAAATTGCAACCACAATCATCTTTTCAAAGATGAAGACTGATCATGCTACTTAACTGGTACAAAATTTTCCGTAACTACCCATTGCTCTTAGGAGTTAATCTCTCGCTTTCAGATACTTTTCTTTTTATTGCTGAAACATTTTGCTGCTAATTACATGTAGGAAGTCATAGCAATCACTTCTTCAAGAGTATCTCCCCTGAATACTTCTAAGCTAGGTATTTTCTGCTTTTGAAAAACTCATCAATTATAGATACTTGTTTAATGAGTCTCTTATTAAGACTTACCTTCCTGAGGTCAGATACAATGATTGCTTTAACTGAATTGCTATTTAATGGATGAATTGCTACCTAAGTGATCAGTAAATAATTTCTATATTTACTATTTAAAATATTTTCAAACTAGAAAATCTTGACATGTCTTTAGTAACACACGAAGAATAGTAAATGAGTACTATAAAGACCAAGATGAAACTTGTGCTAAAGAAAACAAATAAAACTACTCTGGAGTACTGACAGTTAAATTATTGCTAAACATTCAGAACAATTTTCAGTAACTATTAGGCTAATGGAGTTCTTTTAAAACATAATAAGTACATTAATCATGTTCAGAAGCAGTATGGTGATCTTCCACACCTAAAAATTTACTCACAGATATTGCATACTTTTCCCATTGTTTTGGAAAGTGTAATATTTTAGAAGTGTAAGACTAAGCTATACAGGAAAGAAGACTTCACTTCTTTATGAAGGTTGTGTTTCAAAACATCTATATTACATTTCCTATTATTACTGGAACATTTTTGAAACCAATTTAGTGGCTTAAAGTAGCATAAAAATATTATCTTATATTTCTGGACCTCAGAAGTCAAAGTGGGTAGGCAGAGCTCTGTTCCTTCTAGAAGTTCATTGGAAGGGTCCATTTCTTTGCTTTCCCCAGTTTATAGACACCACCAGCATTCCTTGGCCTGTGTTCACACATGACAGAACTCTGCCTTCATGGTAACATTTCCCTCTGTGACTCACTCTCTTGCCTCTCTCTTTTCTTTATAAGGACCTGTGATTACCCTGGGTCCACTTACATAATCCAGAATAATCATCTCATTTTAAGTCCCTTAATATAATCACATCAGCAAAATCCTCTTTCCCATGTTGCTGCTGCTGCTAAGTCACTTCAGCTGTGTCCGACTTTGTGCGACCCCAAGGCCAGCAGCCCACCAGGCTCCCCCGTTCCTGGGATTCTCCAGGCAAGAACACTGAAGTGGGTTGCCATTTCCTTCTCTAATGCATGAAAGTGAGAAGTGAAAGTGAAGTCACTCAGTCGTGTCCGACTCTTCCAGACCCCATGGACTGCAGCCCACCAGGCCCCTCCATCCATGGGATTTTCCAGGCAAGAGTACTGGAGTGGGGGGTCATTGCCTTCTCCACTTTTCCATGTTAAAGCAACATATTTCCTTAACATGAAAAAAAGGTTTTGTGGCTTGAAACATGAATACTTCTGAGTCATAGTTTAGCCCACTGCAACACTGGAATAGTGTGTCTCTCAAACAATAAGCATCTTTCTCCATCTATATGAAGAATAATGTAGAAGAGGAAAATTTCTCCCTATACTTCTTCTAGGTCTCCACAACAAAAGACACTTAGCATGAGGAAAAGAATACAAATTGACATTTTAATGACCTAGAAGCCCTCATAAGGAAATAAAGACCCAAAGAATTGGCAACACCTAGAGTAGCTAGTAAAATGGGACGAATAAAGGAAGGTGAGTACTATTTTAACAAGTCATGTTTGTGCAGAATTTTCTGTTCTCAACTTATCCTTGATAAAATGGTTACTTTCTTTCTAATATAAAGAGGACATTTCTATCATGGAGTTTTATCTCCCCTCCTTGTAAAGAAAGGGGAGTTTGAGTTGAGTGACTTTACTTGAAAATACCCATTATGCTGAAATGGCAAATATTGCTCTCAGAAAGCAATTGTGTAGGAAATAGGAAACAGTACACAAGGCATTCTGCATCCTCATAAACACAGATTTTAATCAAAGTAGTGTAGGCAAGACTGCAGATAGGACATGTCTGTATACCAGGAATTGTAGTCACTTAGGTACTACATTATTTCAGAATATTAGAACACAGCTGTAATTACAAGTGTCATATTTCAGATTAGCAGAGCTGCACTTATTAATGCCAAGGCCATAATATTATTCCTTAATACTTGTAAGACTTTCTCTTAGCACTATATACATAAGCATATATGTGTGTGAGTATCTATATATACAAATATGCAAGCATTGGTACATAGTCATATATATATATATATATATATATATATATATGTATTTATATATGGGAAAGATTTCTGTGAACTCACAATAGGGTAAAATAAGGTAAAAATTTCCATGCAAAAGTGAAATGACAGTAAATTATAAGAAAAATTGAGTATGGAAAAGAATAACTGTTAAAATATTCAAACAATGGAATAAAAGGAATGAAAATGCAGAAAAAAGAGGGATCATTTTCATTTGAATTGTAAAGAACAAATTCAACAATGTGGAATGTTGTAGCAGAGAGATTAAGAACAATGAAAATATCCTTCTACAGTTTCAGGAAAACACGTCAAAAAGATTAAAATTAAGATGGAAATATTGATAAACCTAGAGAAAAGAAGATATAGTTAAAACTAATGAATAACTTTTATACCAGAAGATATATGTCTGTACAGATATTTGAGTGGGTAATGCAGGTGAGAGAACACACACTAAAAAACTGATAGAAGTATCTAAAAATATAAATAGAGAACTTCCTTGATGCAAAATATGTGAATATGCTCTCATAAATAAGCACTTTAAAAAAACTAAAGAGTTGTTTTACAAACTGCCTAATGTATAAATAAATTTATATTACTGTATATTATAAAATACCATTATAACATTTTTAAAATTATTGATTAGTTACTCTGTGGTACGTTTGTGCTATGTGCTCTATGTTGATCATTCTATTTTTTACTATGATACTGATATGAATACCATTCAGTTCAGTTCAGTTGCTCAGTCATGTCTGACTTAGCACGCCAGCCCTCCCTGTCCATCACAAACTCCCGGAGTTCACAAAAACACATGTCCATTGAGTCGGTGATGCAATCCAGCCATCTCATACTCTGTCATCACCTTCTCCTCTTGCCCTCAATCTTTCCCAGCATCAGGGTCTTTTCAAATGAGTCAGCTCTTCACATGAGGTGGCCAAAGTATTGGAGTTTCAGCTTCAGCATCAGTCCTTCCAAAGAACACCCAGGACTGATCTCCTTTAGGATGGACTGGTTGGATCTCCTTGTAGTCCAGGGGACTCTCAAGAGTCTTCTCCAACACCACAGTTCAAAAGCATCAGTTCTTTAGGTCCCATTTGTTTATTTTTGCTTTTACTTCCAATATTCTGGGAGGTGGGTCATAGAAGATCTTGCTGTGATTTATGTCAGAGAGTGTTTTGCCTATGTTCTCCTCTAGTTTTATAGTTTCTGGTCTTACATTTAGATCTTTAATCCATTTTGAGTTTATTTTTGTGTATGGTGTTAGAAAGTGTTCTAGTTTCATTCTTTTACAAGTGGTTGACCAGTTTTCCCAGCACCACTTGTTAAAGAGATTGTCTTTTTTCCATTGTATATCCTTGCCTCTTTTATCAAAGATAAGTTGTCCATAGGTTCGTGGATTTATCTCTGGGCTTTCTATTCTGTTCCATTGATCTATATTTCTGTCTTTGTGCCAGTACCATACTGTCTTGATGACTGTGGCTTTGTAGTAGAGTCTGAAGTCAGGCAGGTTGATTCCTCCAGTTCCATTCTTCTTTCTCAAGATTACTTTGGTTATTCGAGGTTTTTTGTATTTGCATACAAATTGTGAAATTATTTGTTCTAGTTCTGTGAAAAATACCATTGGTAGCTTGATAGGGATTGCATTGAATCTATATATTGCTTTGGGTAGAATATCCATTTTGACGATATTGATTCTTCCAATCCATGAACATGGTATGTTTCTCCATCTGTTTGTGTCCTCTTTGATTTCTTTCATCAGTGTTTTATAGTTTTCTATGTATACGTCTTTTGTTTCTTTAGGTAGATATACTCCTAAATATTTTATTCTTTTTGTTGCAATGGTGAATGGTATTGTTTCCTTAATTTCTCTTTCTGTTTTTTCATTGTTAGTATATAGGAATGCAGGGATTTCTGTGTGTTAATTTTATATCCTGCAACTTTACATATTCATTGATTAGCTCTAGTAATTTTCTGGAAGAGTCTTTAGGGTTTTCTATGTAGAGGATCTTGTCATCTGCAAAGAGCGAGAGTTTCAATTCTTCTTTTCCTATCTGGATTCCTTTTACTTCTTTTTCTGCTCTGATTGCTGTGGCCAAAACTTCCAACACTATGTTGAATAGCAGTGGTGAGAGTGAGCATCCTTGTCTTGTTCCTGATTTCAGAGGAAATGCTTTCAATTTTTCACCATTGAGGGTGATGCTTGCTGTGGGTTTGTCATATATAGCTTTTATTATGTTGAGGTATGTTCCTTCTATTCCTGCTTTCTGGAGAGTTTTAATCATAAATGAGTGTTGAATTTTGTCAAAGGCTTTCACTGCATCTATTGAGATAATCATATGGGTTTTTTTTTTGCACAACAAAGGAAACTATAAGTAAGGTGAAAAGACAGCCCTCAGATTGGGAGAAAATAATAGCAAATGAGGAAACAGACAAAGGATTAATCTCAAAAATATACAAGCAACTCCTGCAGCTCAATTCCAGAAAAATAAATGACCCAATCAAAAAATGGGCCAAAGAACTAAACAGACATTTCTCCAAAGAAGACATAACAGATGGCTAACAAACACATGAAAAGATGCTCAGCATCACTCATTATCAGAGAAATGCAAATCAAAACCACAATGAGGTACCATTACACGCCAGTCAGGATTGCTGCTATCCAAAAGTCTACAAGCAATAAATGCTGGAGAGGGTGTGGAGAAAAGGGAACCCTCTTACACTGTTGGTGGGAATGCAAGCTAGTACAGCCACTATGGAAAACAGTGTGGAGATTTCTTAAAAAACTGGAAATAGAACTGCCATATGACCCAGCAATGCCACTTCTGGGCATACACACTGAGGAAACCAGATCTGAAAGAGACACGTGCACCCCAATGTTCATTGCAGCACTGTTTATAATAGCCAGGACATGGAAGCAACTTAGATGCCCATCAGCAGATGAATGGATAAGAAAGCTGTGGCACATATACACCATGGAATATTACTCAGCTGTTAAAAAGAATTCATTTGAATCAGTTCTAATGAGATGGATGAAACTGGAGCCCATTATACAGAGTGAAGTAAGCCAGAAAGATAAAGAACATTACAGTATACTAACACATATATATGGAATTTAGAAAGATGGTAGCGATAACCCTATATGCAAAACAGAAAAAGAGACACAGAAGTACAGAGTACTTTTGAACTCTGTGGGAGAAGGTGAGGGTGGGATGTTTCGAAAGAACAGCATTTATATTATCTATGGTGAAACGGATCACCAGCCCAGGTGGGATGCATGAGGCAAGTGCTCAGGCCTGGTGCACTGGGAGGACCCAGAGGAATCAGGTGGAAAGGGAAGTGGGAGGGGGGATTAGGATGGGGAATACGTGTAACACTATGGCTGATTCATATCAATGTATGACAAAGCGCACTGAAAAAAATAAAAATAAAAAAGTAAAAAAAAAAAAAAAAAAGAAAATCATCAGTTCTTCAGCACTCAGCTTTCTTCACAGTCCAACTCTCACATCCATACATGACCACTGGAAAAACCATACCCTTGACTAGATGGACATTTGTTGGCAAATTAATGTCTCTGCCTTTTAATATGGTATCTAGGATGGTCATAACTTTCCTTCCAAGGAGTAAGCATCTTTTAATTTCATGGCTGCAATCACCATCTGCAGTGATTTTGGAGCGCCCCTCCCACACCCCCGCCCAAAATAAAGTCTGACACTGTTTCCACTGTTTCCCTATCTATTTGACATGAAGTGATGGAACCAGATGCTACAATCTTGCTTTTCTGAATGTTGAGCTTTAAGACAACATTTTCACTCTCTTCTTTCACTTTCATCAAGAGGATTTTTAGTTCTTCTTCAATTTCTGCCATAAGGGTGGTGTCATCAGCATATCTGAGGTTATTGATATTTTTCCGGGCAATCTTGACTCCAGCTTGTGCTTCCTCCAGCCCAGCATTTCTCATGATGTGCTCTGCATATAAATTAAATAAGCAGTGTGACAGTATACAGCCTTGACTTACTCCTTTTCCTATTTGAAACCAGTCTGTTGTACCATGTCCAGTTCTAACTGCTGCTTCCTGACCTGCATACAGGTTTCTCAAGAGACAGGTCAGGTGGTCTGGTATTCCCATCTCTTTCAGAATGTTCCACAGTTTATTGTGATCCACACAGTCGAAGGCTTTGGCATAGTCAATAAAGCAGAAATAGATGTTTCTTCTGGAACTCTCTTGCTTTTTCAATGATCCAGTGGATGTTGGCAATTTGATCTTTGGTTACTCTGCCTTTTCTAAAACCAGCTTGAGCATCTGGAAGTTCACGGTTCATGTATTGCTGAGGCCTGGCTTGGAGAATTTTGAGCATTACTTTACTAGTGAGTGAGATGAGTGCAATTGTGCAGTTTTGAGCATTCTTTGGCATTGCCTTTATTGGGATTGAAATGAAAACTGACCTTTTCGAGTCCTGTGGTCACTGCTGAGTTTTCCAAATTCGCTGTCATACTGAGTGCAACACTTTCACAGCATCATCTTCCAGAATTTGAAATAGCTCAACTGGAATTCCATCACATCCACTAGCTTTGTTCGTAGCGATGCTTCCTAAGGCCCCCTTGACTTCACATTCCAGGATGTCTGGCTCTAGGTGAGTGATCACACCATTGTGATTATCTGGGTCACGAAGTTCTTTTTTGTACAATTCTTCTGTGTATTCTTGACACCTCTTCTTAATATTTTCTGCTTGTTAGGTACCTACCATTTCTCTCCTTTATCGAGCCCATCTTTGCATGAAATATTCCCGTGGTATCTCCAATTTTCTTGAAGAGATCTCTAGCTTTTCCCTTTCTATTGTTTTCCTCTGTTTCTTTGCATTGATCCTTAAGGAAGGCTTTCTTATCTCTCCTTGCTATTCTTGGAACTCTGCATTCAAATGGATATATCTTTCCGTTTCTCCTTTGTTTTTCAGTTCCTTTCTTTTCACAACTATTTGTAAGGCTTTCTCAGACGGCATTTTGCTTTTTTGCCTTTCTTTTTCTTGGAGATGGTTTTGACCCCTGTCTCCTGTACAATGTCACGAACTTCCATTCATAGTTCATCAGGCTCTCTGTCTATCAGATCTAGCCCCTTAAATCTATTTCTCACTTCCACTGTATAGTCATAAGGGATTTGATGTAGGTCATACCTGAATGGTCTAGTAGCTTTCTCCACTTTCTTCAATTTCAGTCTGAATTTGGCAATAAGGAGTTCATGATCCAAGGCACAGTCAGCTCCCAGTCTTGTTGTTTGCTGACTGTATAGAGCTTCTCCATCTTTGGCTGCAAAGAATGTAATATATCTGATTTCAGTATCGACCATCTTGTGATGTCCATGTGTAGAGTCTTCTCTTGTGTTGTTGGAAGAGGGTGTTTGCTATGACCAGTGCATTCTCTTGGCAAAACTCTATTAGCCTTTGCCTTGCTTCATTCTGTATTCCAAGGTCAAATTGACCTGTTACTCCAGATGTTTCTTCTCTTCCTACTTTTGCATTCCAGTACTCTATAGTGAAAAGGACATCTTTTGGGGGTGTTAGTTCTAAAAGGTCTTGTAGATCTTCATAGAACCGGTCAACTTCAGCTTCTTCAGCATTACTGGTTGGGGCATGGGTTTGGATTAATGTGATATTGAATGATTTGCCTTGGAAACAAACAGAGATCATTCTGTCGTTTTGAGATTGCATCCAAGTACTGCATTTTAGATTCTTTTGTTGACTATGATGCTACTCCATTTCTTTTAAGGGATTCCTGCCCACAATAGTAGATGCAATGGTCATCTGAGTTAAATTCACCCATTTTAGTCCATCTTAGTTCACTGATTCCTAGAAATCGATGTTCACTCTTGCCATCTCCTGTTTGAGCACTTCCATTTTGCCTTGATTCATGGACCTAACATTCCAGGTTCCTATGCAATATTGCTCTTTACAGCATCAGACCTTGCTTCTATCACCAGTCCCATCCACAGCTGAGTATCGTTTTTGCTTTGGCTTCATCCCTTCATTCTTTCTGGAGTTATTTCTCCACTGATCTCCAGTAGCATACTGGGCACCTACCGACTTGGGGAGTTCATCTTTCAGTGTCCTTTTGCCTTTTCATACTGTTCATGGAGTTCTCAAGGCAAGAATTCTAAAGTGATTTGCCATTCCTTTCTCCAGTGAACCACATTCTGTCAGACCTCTCCACCATGACCCGGCCATCTTGGGAGGCCCACACAGCATGGCTTAGTTTCAGTGAGTTAGACAAGACTGTGGTCCTGTGATCAGATTGGCTAGTTGTCTGTGATTGTGTTTTCAGTCTGTCTGCCCTCTGATCCCCTCTCTCAGTGCCTACCATCTTACTTGGGTTTGTCTTACCTTGGACGTGAGGTCTCTCTTCAGGGCTGCTCCAGGAAAGCTCAGCCACCGCTCTTTACCTCTGATTAGGGGTAGGCCTTCTCGGCCACTGCCCCTGCCCTCGGTCGTGGGGTAGCTCCTCTCAGCCGTCACCCTTGCCCTTGTGCACAGCGTAGCTCCTGATATATAAATATAAATATGTCTAAATTATACATTTCATATATATTATATAAAATATTATAAATATATTGTATATATAAATATATTCATATTATATTATATAATTATGATTAATTATAATTATGTAAATTGTGTAATTATAAATATTTATATAATTATAATTAGATATATATTTATAAATAGATATATTTAGATATAAATATATATCTATCTAGCTCCTGATATATAAATATAAAATATACTTATATATTTTATAAATATAATTACATTTTTAAGGTAAGAAAACTGAACATTTAAATGTAGAATGAAATTAAATCTATGCTCCAATCAATCCTTACTCTTCAGGTGAGACAGTCCATCACTAAGGTAGCCTAACAGAGAATGTAGGCTATCTACAAAATTGCCTATCAAGTTTAATTTTATTGAGAGATTAAAAAAAATGCTGTAGGAAAAACTGAGAAGATGTAAGAGAGACTAGAGAGTTTACTTCATTTGGACCTAATTAGGTTATTTTGATTGTCAGAATCTACAGCCTAGAGGCAAAGCTTAATCACACTCTGTTTGTAGCTTTTCTGTTTTTCCTAAACTGTATCAGAAAATTTGTTTTTAATCTCTCTACAATATATATGGATTCCTTTTTGTCTTATAGCATTATAAACATCTAACCAACTAATGTAATGAGAAAGCAAATAATCCCTCTTGAACCTCAGTCATGTAAGGCTCTTTATTTCTGTCTCCTTCTAATAAAAAACCAAACCATTGATGACATTGAAACACTACCAAAATAATTTCTAAGAAAGCACTTAAATTGTTCTCTCCAAAAGTAGATTCACTTAAAGCTGTACCATTAATATTTGTCTCACTTGGAAGATTTTCTAAATAATATTGAATAGCTTAAATTCTGCATTCCCCTCACTGGAAAGAATGACATACACAGTCAGTATAAATCTCCATCAAAGATCCTTTTTGTTGTCTGATTAAT
This sequence comes from Muntiacus reevesi, assembly GCF_963930625.1. NCBI lineage: Eukaryota > Metazoa > Chordata > Mammalia > Artiodactyla > Cervidae > Muntiacus > Muntiacus reevesi. The sequence continues at coordinate 41,158,910 of NC_089259.1, read as the reverse complement.
TCTGTAAAATCAGTAAATATAGAAGGCTAAACAAACCAGTAAATATATTTAGGAAATGGGATTTAGATTTTGCATTGTTGGAGAAACAAGCTACAAACAAGAATGAGGGGACTGGTGTGGGTGAGTGGGCAAGGAACTGGAGTCCTATGGTGCTGGATTGGAGTCAACAGGTGCCATTATGCACTCATGCTTAAGTATATTGTTGCAGTTTTAATAAATAATATCAGATGTATAGATATCAACTGAAATATAGATGCGAATACACAAGATTAGTATAGATGCATATAAATTTCTCAGAATTATCACTGAAAGAGCCTAAATGCATTGTCACCTAAGTAGCAATAAGTACATGTAGCATCTGGATATTGACTTCTAATACCATTCTCCCAAAAAAGTGAACCAGAGCTGCTTGGAGAAGTAGATGATGCCTGGAAGAGGTGTAGAATATGCAAGATGAGTCTAGAACATCTTGTGATGATAGAAAGTAGTGCCAAGAAAAATTGTAAAATTTGCTTCATATTAAAGGACTCAGAAGACAAATTAAAAGGATCCCCAAAGGCCAAAACAGGAACAATTTGAGCAACAAAGTGGATAATAACAGTATTGAATTATAATCAACTAATAAATATCTGAGACATCATATCAATATCAATAAATAACTCATTAGAATAGTAAATGAGGGAAATGTGAAGCCTCATACAAAATAATTCTGATTAATAAATATGGAAAGTGAAAGTTGTTCAGTTCTGTCCGACTTGTTGTGACCCCATGGAATTCTCCAGGTCAGAAAACTAGAGTGGATAACCTTTCCCTTCTCCAGGGGATCTTCCCAACCGAAGGATCAAACCCAGGTCTCCCGCATTGCAGGCAGATTCTTTACCAGCTGAGTCGCAAGGGAAGTCCAGTAAATATGAAAATAATATACAAATAAAAAGTCACCATTATCACATGAGAGGTCCCTTAATAGATATTAAAATGGGTGGGCAAATATAAAGAGCAACAGGATATTTCCAGTCTCAAAATACCTGCCCCAAACAAATCTTTATTAATTATAAATGAATAAACAGTAATTTTACAGTGGAGAAAATTTACTGCAAAAATCTATGGTAAATATAATGATTGTTATATAATAAGTGAACATTAATAAGAATTCAATTTTTGTTATCTCTTAAAACCAATTTTCTACATTTAATTAACATCTGAGTGACATTTTTATCTTCAGTTTTTTAGGTAGCAAATTTTCTGCATGACTATGCAGACATCTGTGAATCAGCAAAAGTAGAATATATGCACACATATAAAATCATGATATACAACAGACTCATGTTTATGTAAAATGTGTATTACATAAACCCTGGAAAAAATAAACTAAGAAATTAATAGTGAGTGACAAAATAACAATTATGGGGTTATTATAAAATTAAAAAGGAAAATAATATTTCAAAATGTATCTTGTGTTTTCACATATGTGTATGTGTGTGTGTTTGTGGGTGTTTAGGTTAGAAAATCTAGTTATTATTCACCCTTGAGAAGGTGTATCTTATGACAAGAGATACAGAAGATGAAAAGACTTAGATTGAATAGACTTCACTGTTTTCCAGAAGTTTTGAGAGAATTTAGAATCTGTAATACATGTAAAAAATATCTGCTTTAGCAAAAAGAAAGCATATTCTTCCTGACATGCAGGATAAAGAAGAGATTAATAGATAAAGATAGAGTGTGGGTGGAAAGGAAGTGGTAGTAAAAAAACACAAAGGAAATATCTCGGTTATATCATATGTGCATTACACATCACATTGCAGTAGTCAAGAGATTGAAAACTACAGAAAAAAATTAATGAAATATTTCCATTAAACATGGTAAATATTTAGGTTTGAAAAACGAATTTCTGATGGGAAAGTATTAACTTTTGAGTCTCTGTTCCATTCCCTTAATCTGAATACATCTTCTATAAATATCATCAATCCCAAGGTAAAAATGCTTAGTTTATGCACACATATTTGCTGAGTTTCTGGTAGTTCTTGACAAAAAGTGGGAACTCAATTTACATGAAAAACTGACTGAATCACAAAAGGTGAATTTAAGCTGTTACTGCAGGTTGAGTTGGTTAGAAAGTGTCGTAAAATCTTCCTGCTTTTGAAATGGCATCTGAAGCCACAAGATGACTACTCAAATCCAGAAATGGTAATTTGATTTTTCTTCCCTCTAATGATGACAAGCTATCACTTCATTTAATTATATATTCCCATTTCACCATGATTATGGATATTATCTTGATCCCTTCACATTACTTCTCTTGTTAATGTCTTTATTCACAATATTATATACTGCTATATATTATTGATACTAGTAATATATTATATATAATAGTATAATCTATTATTAATATATAATTGTTTTTATATATTTTATTATTTTAAAATTGCATTTATCCCTTCTTCATGTTTTGATAAATCCCATTTTTTAATAGACAGAACTACATGCATATATTTTTTCAATTCTAAGCTTATAAAACAGCAATATGCACAAAAATGGAAAATGACAAAGCAGTGTGCTCTAGAAAATCAATATTGCAGCAATTATCCTGAAAATACTTCCAGAACATAACTTCAAATATATATATATTTGCTCCTATAAAATATTTATTCCTATAAAATATAAAAATATATTTACTTATGTTTATAACTGGCCAACTGTCTTAAAATATTTATCAAATAATAAATATTTCCTTCACTCATTTGATACACCACTTTTTATCATATACTAAATTAGACTTTTCATTTTGGGTGAATTCATGGATTCTACTTATTTCTATTCAGGGGTTTTTGCCTTTCCTAAAAACTTTCTCAGTACTTAGCTAAAAATAATTATAGCCTTATAAGACATTCTTATAACTGTGAGATTAAGTGTTAGTCACTCAGTCATGTCTGACTCTTTGCAACCCCATGTACTGTAATCTACAAGGTTCTTCTGTCCATGGGATTCTCCAGGCAAGAATATTGGAGTGGGTAGCCATTCCCTTCTCCAGGGGATATTCCTGACCCAGGGATCAAATCCGAGCTTCCTGCATTGCAGGCAGATTCTTTACCATCTAAGCCACCAGGGAAGCTTAAAGATTAAAGCTTAAGATTTAAATTAAAATTTAAAGATTAAGATTAAACCTCTCTTAAATTAGAATTTTACATAACTTTAGTGAAACTGTGAACAAGCCTCATATCTAATATCTGATTGGTATCTTAATTAATATGTTGATAAAGATATAGATTAATTATATTTTTTCCCTCTGACACTTTTATCCTTAGAATTATTGTTTAGTGCCATTTGATATTTTCTAGTAAACCGTTCAGTTATTTATGAGATGGTGGTGGTGGTTTAGTTGCTAAGTCGTGTCCGACTCTTGCGACCCCACAGACAGTAGCCCACCAGGCTCCTCTGTGCATGGGATTCTCCAGGCAAGAATACAGGAGTGGGTTGCCATTTCCTTCTCCAATTCATGAGAGGTATATACAATCTCTTTTCTCTTGCAGAACTTTTTTTTCAATGTGCAATGCAATATTGTCTTCATTGCATTTTCTTTTTCCCCCCAGTATATTGGAAAACTAATACATTGTTATCTCATAATTTTGTAGTTGGTCATCTTAGAGTTAATCTTACTGTTTGACCAGATTTTCAAATTATCCTCTGTAGTTTTCCAGGTGTATAATTGTATTAGCTAAAGGTTTTAGCTAATAAGTGAATCTAACTTATATAATTTTAGCTGAATAACTGAAAAGGAATTTTAATTGGATAATAATTTCAACTAAATAATAATATGTTCATAAGTAAATACTTTCACATAGTATCAGAAATATATTTCAAATTGAGAAAATAAAAGATGATATTTGGCTAGAATGAAACTAAATATGGTTTTCAACCTTCTATGAATAAATAAAGTGTAGATGCTTAAATGATTTTAATTGTTTTTTAAAAAGGCATCCATTTCTTATTTCTTATGAGTACCTTTCTAAAATTAATTAATTTATTTCAATTGGAGAATAATTACTTTGCAACATTGTGATGATTTTGCCATCTATCTACATGAATCAGCCACAAGTATACATGTGTCCCCCACCCCCATTCTGACCACCCACCCGCCTCCTTCTCCACCATATCCTTCTGGGTCTTATGAGTGCCTTTTATAAAAGATTTCTCAACATTTTTTTTGCTATCACTTGGTTCAAAGAAAAATATTTGCGCGCATATACTGACATCTGGTGGCCAATCAGTGTTGTATTAATACTTGTAATGCAGCAAGATGGAAAGTGAATAAAACATATCATAAGAAAAAAGTTCTAGCTAAATTTATAAAATGAGTAAAAATTTATTTTGTTTTTACATCCTTGGGAAAATAATATAAGAAAAATGTAAGCACTTTTGTTAGACTCTTACTATAGTAAATTCATTTTGATTTTTTCAATGTGTAGGACATTATAACCTGTCATATCCTCTTGTCAAGTATCTTGTTTTTCCTGTTGTTATTGTTTTGTATTCATGCTACTTACATAATTGGTACTCTATACCTCAGGACTGCTAAAATCGTTGCTGGGATAAAGCATCTTCAGGTAGGAGAATTACTGAAGGATGGAGATGCTACATGTTTGTTCTGTGTTCGGGCACTCAGCAGTGTCCAACCCTTTGTAACCCTGTGAACGGTCTAGCCCGTCAGACTCCTCTGTCCATGGGGATTCTCCAGGCAAGAATACTGGAGTGGGTTACCTTGCCTTCCTCCAGGGGATCTTCCCAACCCAGGTCTCCTGCACTGCAGGCGAATTCTTTACTATCTGAGACATCAGAGAAACCCAAGACTACTGGAGTGGCAGTCTATCTCTTTTGAAGGAGATCTTCCAGACCCAGTAACTGAACAGGGAGCTCCTGTATTGAAGCTGGATTCTTTACCAGCTGAGCCACCAGGGAAGCCTGCTACAAGGTGGTGCTTTGCTAAATTAGGAAATGCTTGGGAGGTGGGGAGAAAATGGACAATACCGTGTTATTCAAGTCAACATCCCAGAAGCAAGAGTATTTTTTTTTTTTAATGTTGAAGAAGTAGACTATATAAATCAAAGCACTCCATTTGTGGATGGCTAGTCCTGCTGCATGAAGACCTCAGGTAGGATAAAAGCAAGAGTAGCTGCTGAAACTAATGTGCTTAAAACACATTAGTTTTGTTGTGCAACTCAGTTCCGGTCCTTTGGCATAGTAAGAGTTAATTATGTTCAAGACTGATATCATAAGCTCAGGATTTAATTGCATCTTTTAATGATAATAACCCACACTCTTAAATGGTGCATGACCCCTTCAATATTGCACAGGAATAATCCTGAGTTTTAGGTTCTGCAACTTTAAAGATTTCCCATTCTCAGGGAATACTGAGACCATACTCTTTCCAGTTTATCCACATTATCTTATTTCTTGATCTTGTATGTTTGGAACACTGTAAGTCCTGGCCTGTCAGATATGATTCTCAATATTAAATTTACTAATTGACTAGGTCCAGATTTACTAGTCTGGAGAATATAGGTGAATTCAAGAAAAATTTATGTAGACCTAAGTGTACATTATGTTTCAATATCGTCCTATGTTGGAAGAGGTATAGAGCCGATATTGCAGTTTGTATATTCTTATTATCTATTTTCCAACTGTCAGTTCAAATCAATCCCTATTTTTAAAATCTTTTTTAAGAATTTTTTAAAAGATTTTTCCTATTTTTTTTTTTTTAATCATTTTTGTTGTTGTTGTTGCTTGTTTTATTTCTTTACTTTGGCTCTCCTTTTCATACCTATCTCTATCCATCTCAGATTTTGCATTCTTTCTTCTTCCCCTTTCTAGTATTGCTGTACATGGCATGGAGTGAGATTAAGGAAGATGATATCTGACATATTGGCCATGTTGCAGTTTTAAAAATCACTTTTCTTTAGCACTGAAAATCACCATAAAGGTTATATAATTCTACTATTTTACACATTTATGAAGAGTTATATGAAAATGTTCAAGCAATTATGGCAAGATCTTTTGAAAATGTGTCCACAGTAGATTTATTACCTATTTGTCTAGTAGCATGTCCCATTTCCACCTTAACTTCCTAGGTAGTTCAACCTGGTAAAGCAATATTTTTTATGCCTCTCAGAAAATTATTTTCATCATTCACAATTTAAAGTGAGGCTTGTGATGGATTTCTATTTTAAGGATGATGAATTTGAGCTTCTCTTTTTAGTTTCTTTGATTTTAAATTTCACTCTCTGAATCAATGTATTTATAACTGTGAGAACGACTAAGTACTTGAGTGAGATCTCATCTTTTTAAACTTTTTCTTTTTGCATATTATCCCCCAAATATTTCCTTTTTCTGGTTTCCAAATCTGAAAATAAATTTATAGGGTTAGGAAAGATGTAAAGTATATAGAGTCAAGATTACATAGATAAACTCATAATTTTCTAAGCTTCCCCATTAGGAGGCAATCCTAGGAGATCTTGTTTCATCATTGAATCCAGGGGTTTCTTTTTTCCTTTTCATTCATTCTATCAATAACAGCTTTGTACTAAAGTTCACTATTTGCCAGATTATATTCTAGGACCTGGCAGAAGAGAGGTTAAAGCCAACAACACTTGAACTTAAAAACTCACGGTCAAATTTGGAAGTTCTCTCTCCCTAGAAATTTTCTAATCCCTCAGTTTTCCTGATGGAGAAAATTCTTCATTATTTCCTTTTTTTTTTTTTTTTTGAAGTTCCTAATGTCTCTCTGCTTTATTGACTATGCCAAAGCCTTTGATTTGTGAATCACAATAAACTGTGGAACATTCTGAAAGAGATGGGAATACCAGACCACCTGACCTGCCTCTTGAGAAATCTGTATGCAGGTCAGGAAGCAACAGTTTGAACTGGACATGGAACAACAGACCGGTTCCAAATAGGAAAAGGAGTGCATCAAGGCTGTATATTGTCACCCTGCTTATTTAACTTATATGCAGAGTACATCATGAGAAATGCTAGGTTGGAGGAAGCACAAGCTGGAATCAAGATTGGAGAAATATCAATAACCTTGGATTAATATCTTGGAGAAATATCAATAACCTCAGATATGCAGATGACATCACCTTTATGGCAGAAAGTGAAGAAGAACTAAAGAATCTCTTGATGAAAGTAAAAGAAGAGAGTGAAAAAGTTGGCTTAAAGCTCAACATTCAGAAAACTAAGATCATGGCATTCAGTCCCATCATTTCATGGGAAATAGATGGGGAAACAGTGGAAACTATTTTCTGGGCTCCAAAATCACTGCAGATCATGACTGCAGTCACAAAATTAAAAGATGCTTACTCCTTGGAAGGAAAGTTATGACCAACCTAGACAGCATATTAAAAAGAAGAGACATTACTTTTCCAACAAACGTCCGTCTAGTCAAGGCTATGGTTTTTCCAATAGTCATGTATGGATGTGAGAGTTGGACTATCAAGAAAGCTGGGTGCCAAAGAACTGATGCTTTTGAATTGTGGTGTTGGAGAAGGCTCTTGAGAGGCCCTTGGACTGCAAGGAGATCCAATCAGTCCATCCTAGAGGAGATCAATCCCAGGTGTTCATTGGTAGGATGATGTTGAAGCTGAAACTCCAATACTTTGAAGAGCTGGCTCATTTGGAAAGACCCTGATGCTGGGAAAGATAGAGGGCAGGAGGAGAAGGGGACAACATTGGATAATATGGCTGGACGGCATCACCGACTCAATGGATGTGAATTTGGGTGGACTCCAGGAGTTGGTGATGGACAGGGAGGCCTGGCCTGCTGCGGTTCTCGGGTCACAAAGAATTGGACATGACTGAGCAACTGAACTGAACTGAACTGAATGTCTCTCTTTCTTTTTCTATCTTTGTTTAACTCTCTCAAGGATCTATTCATCTTAAAATTTGGTTTCTGGCACACATTGGTTTTCTTTTTCTATGTAAACTACCTTTGGGTAATTTCTTTGACCCTCAGTGTTTCAACTACTCATTATATGTCTCTTTTCCCCAAATTTATTTGTCTTCCTAGACCTTCCTTAGTAATCTCAGATTAATTAATTAAATTGTTTGCTTGCTGTACAAACACAGGCAACGCAGAGGAGCTTCAAAATGTCAAAACTGAACAAATATTCTTCCTCCTAGGGCCTATTTCTTCTGTATTTTCTCATTCTGCTGGCAGCACTGTGTTTAATCTGTTAACACAACCCAACGACCTAGAAGTTATTTTTGACTTTTTTCCCCTTTATCTCCTGTGACTAACCATCAATTTTGCTGATTTTACTCTCCATGTATTTTTTCAACCAATGCATCTCCTCTTTCCTTATTACCTAAGTACTTCTTCAGATCCCAATTCTCTCATGATTATAAAACCCCAATAGCTGTTGCCCCTTGCTTTGTTCTCCTCACATTTACCCTTCTTACACATCAGTGACAGCAAATGCAATTTTAAGTAATTACCTAAATACTCTAATGACTCCTGCTTTTGTATGGGATAAATCTCAATCTCCTTAATCATATATATGGAATATAAAGTACTTTATAAACTGATGCATTATACTTTACACTCCAATAATGTTAAATTGCTTTTAGATGGTATACATATGGTCTGCATCACATGTCCATATTTAAAAGTCATCAAGTGTCTTCAAACCACTAGCCTCAATCCTGCTCATAAGTTAAGACATCTGCCAGTAAGCTTAAATTAATATTCCATATTTGGCTGTGGTTACTTTTCTGCAGTCTCCCTGTACTGTGTTTTATTGCTGTCTTTGACTTTCCATCAGGCACTATGATCAGCTTTTATCTATATTGTCTTGCCCTTCTTCCCCCATATCCATTGTTAATAGACTGAAAAATCTGTGAGGAGGGAATGTGCAGTGCACTAGTATAGTGCTCTATGCAAGACAAATTATTAACTATTCCATGAGTATTAATTTGAAATAACAATGTTGCATTTCAAGTGGTAATTATAACTATGTATATATTTAAAATGTCAGTTTGATGATATCACTTAACTGCTTAAAATTCTCCACCAGCTCCTAACTATACTTTATTTGTGTGCCTTACAAATCTCCTTGCTCCAATTCTTAACAGATTTACTATTTCTATTCATAAAATATTCTCCTAGATTTGCATGACTTGTTCCTTTACTTCCTTCTGACCTTTGTTCAAATTTTGCCTTATCAAAAATGTCTTTACCAATCTTAGTCACATTCTACTTCTTTCCACCTTCTTTCTTTTATTAATACCTGATACATGTTAAATAGTTTATTTTATTTATTTGTGCATCATCCTGTGTTTGTCAGACTACACATATCATAAGAACTGTGACTTTAGTATTTTGTCTACTCTTATATTCATAACAGCCAGAGTACTTAGGATTTATTATGATAAATATATAAAAGAATATATTCTTCTTTGTTTAGTTTCTCTGCCAGATTAAAAAAAAAATGATTTCTTAAAAGTTTTTTATAGAAACTATCTGAACCCAATGAGTTGATCTTTATGTTAGGATTTAAAAGTTTGGTATACACATTGAGGAAAGAGTTGTTTGAAACATATGGTCTGATATGGTAGTCTGGAAAATATTCCTATTAGGTTGTCTATGAGCATTCCCTGGTGACTCAGCCAGTAAAGAATCTGGCTACAATGCAGGAGACGCAGATTTAATCTTGATTCAGGAAGATCCCCTGGAGAAGGAAATGGCTACCCACTCCCATATTCTTGCCTGGGAAATTCTATAAATGAAGAAGCCTGGCAGGTTATAGTCCATGGGATCACAAAGAGTTGGATATGATTGATTGACTAAGCACCTTAAGGATATCCTAAACTTGTAGATAGAATTTTATTCTACTTACAGAATAACAACTTTATGTGGAACTTTAAGTATAAGACTGAGGCTGTTAATAAAATCAGGAGCTACTGAAGGTTTTGTGCTTGCAATAGGAACTAATTCATGCTGTTGTCAAATTTATAAGGTGACTAGAGATGCAGAGTGTATCTACAAGTAAACAGTAGAATAGATTTAATATTTATTAAATATTTGGTACATAATTGAGGCTTACATAGTTATTATTGCCTTAAATAAAGTATTATTGTTTAAATAATACTTACTATGTAGGTGATATTATACTCATCTAACTTTAAGTATCAAACAAGATTCACAGATACTTTGAAAAATTATCTAACTAGTATTTATTAGGGATTGTTGATTGACAGATTTAGTATTCCTTTTCTGGGAGAACTGAAGCTGTATTTAAAGTAAGTTTTATTTTTATAATATGAGACTTAGCATAAGTGAGTCTATTTTTGGCCTGCTGTCTTGTTATTAACAACAGGAAAGGACTGCTTCAATATTGATAATGCCTCATTGCTATGGGATTATCTGAGTTCTCCCTTAAGGCTAGATAGAAGTCACACTGTACTTGTTATGGCATAAGGTTGTAAATGGAGACATTTGTAGATGAAGTACAGAAAATAGTCATAGTGAGAAAATGCAATAGAGATGTCAAAATAAATGGCTAAAACATCTATTGCTATGCAGAAGAAGGAGGGTTTTATGAACAAGTTGGAATAGTTGTTGTTCAGTTGCTAAGTCATGTCCAACTTGTTGCACCCCATGGACTGCAGCATGCCAGGCTCTCCTATCCTTCACTATTTCCCAGAGTTTGCTCAAATTCATGTCCATTGAGTCAGTGATGATATCTCACCATCTTATCCTTTTGCCTTCAACCTTTTCAACATCAGAGTATTTTCTAATAAGCTGGTTCTCTGCATCAGATCTCCAAAGTATCAGAGATTCAGCTTCATCATCAGTACTTCCAATGAATATTAAGGATCAATTTCCTTTAGGATTGACAGTTTTGATCTCCTTGTGCAAGGAACTCTCGAGAGTCTTCTCCAACACCACAGTTCATACGTATCAATTCCTTAATGCTCAACCTTCTTTATGGTCCACCTCTCACATCCCTACATGACTACTGTACAAGCCATAGGTTTGACTCTAAGGACCTTTGTCAGTAAAGTGATGTCTCTGTTTTTTAATACACTGTCTAGATTTGTCATAGCTTTTCCTCCAAGTAGCAAGAATCTTTTAATTTCATGGCTTCAGTCACCATCTGCAGTGATTTTGGAGATCAAGAAAATTTAAATCTGTTATTGCTTCCAATTTTTCCCCTTCTATTTGCCATGACTTGATGGAACTATATGCCTTGATCTTAGTTTTTTGAAAGCTGAGTTTTAAGCCAGCTTTTTCACTCTTCTCTTTCACACTTATCAAGAAGCTCTTTAGTTCCTCTTCACTTTCTGCCATTACAGCAGTATAATCTGCATATCTGAGGTTGTTGATATTTCTCCTAGCAGTCTTAGTTTCAGTTTGTGATTCATCCAGCCTGGCATTTCACATGATGTGCTCTGCATATAAGTTAAATAAACAGAGTGACATTATATAGCCTTGTTGTACTTCTTTCCCAATTTTGAACCAGTCTGTTTTTCTGTTTAAGGTTCTAGCTGCTGCTCCTTGACCCACGTATAGGTTTCTCAGAAGACAGGTAATGTGGTCTGGCATTTGCATTTCTTTAAGAATTTTCCACAGTTTGTTGTGATCCACACAGTCAAAGGTTTTTGCATAGTCAGTGAAGCAGAAGTAGATGTTTTACTGTAATTCCCTTGTTTTTTCTATGATCCACTGGATTTGGCCATTTGATCTCTGTCTCCCCTGCCTTTTCTAAATCCAGCTTGTACATCTGGAAGTTCTCATTTCACATACACTGAATCCTAGCTTGAAGGATTCTGAGCATAAACTTGCTGGCATGTGAGTTGAGCATAACTGTACAGTAGTTGGAACATCTTTTGGGATTGTCCTTCTCTATGATTGGAATGAAAGCTGGCCTCTTCCAGTCCTGTGACCACTGCTGAGTTTTCTAAACTTGCTGGCATATTGAGTGCAGCACTTTCACAGCATCATCTTCTAGGATTTGAAATAGCTCAGCTAAAATTCTACCACCTCCACTAACTTTGTTTATAATAATGCTTCCTTAGGCCCACTTGGCTTCACACTCTAGGATGTCCAGCTCTAGGTGAGTGACTAAACCATGGTGGTTATCTGGGTTATTAAAATCTTTATTCTATAGTTCTGCATATTCTGGACACATCTTCTTACTCTTCTGCTTCTGTTAGATTCTTACTGCTTCCGTCCTTTATTGTGCCCATACTTGCATGAAATGTTCACTTGATATCTCTAGTTTTAGGGATATAAATTCAGGAAATGTGGCAAGGTGAATAAGATTCTTTTTTTTTTTTTTTTTTTTTTTAAATATTATTTTATTAGTTGGAGGCCAATCACTTTACAACATTTCAGTGGGTTTTGTCATACATTGACATGAATCAGCCATATAGTTACACGTATTCCCCATCCCGATCCCCCCTCCCACCTCCCTCCCCACCCGACTCCTCAGGGTCCTCCCAGCGCACCAGGCCCGAGCACCTGACTCATGTATCCCACCTGGGCTGGTGGTCCGTTTCACCATAGATAATATACATGCTGTTCTTTCAAAACATCCCACCCTCACGTTCTCCCCCAGAGTTCAAAAGTCTGTTCTGTACTTCTGTGTCTCTTTTTCTGTTTTGCATATAGGGTTATCGCCACCATCTATCTAAAGCAGATGAATGGATAAGGAAGCTGTGGTACATATACACCATGGAATATTACTCAGCCGTTAAAAAGAATTCATTTGAATCAGTTCTAATGAGATGGACGAAACTGGAGCCCATTATACAGAGTGAAGTAAGCCAGAAAGATAAAGAACATTACAGTATACTAACACATATATACGGAATAAGATTCTTATACTTAAAAAATGAGTTAAAGAATGTATTATGCTTGATGTCAGTGACCAACTGGTTTACTGAATCACCAAGGAATAGCAATTCAGCATGTTTTAATATGTCATACTCTGCAAGTGTCTGCATTTTGCTGTAGATTGAACTTTTATATCTTTCAGAAACATTATTTTTCTTTGTCTAATCCCCTAATTAATCCTTGCTCAAGAAGTCTAAATAGTTGTTACTGGGATTAATGCATTTCTGCTCTGTTCAGTCATCCTTCCCATGTCCAGCTGCTTCAGCAGAATGATCTATTTTGTGTTGAAACTACATAATCAACAGAACCAAATTTCAATTATTTTTGGCTCTTTGAAATGTAGTGTAATTTGATCAATTGCCAAAAAATAAGTTGTTAACATGACTCCAAATTCTAATAATCCAAGTTGTTGCTGATTTAACTATGTTAGCATGATATATAAATATTAGTTTCTGTACAGGAAGCAAAATGAACATTTTAAAATTGTATTTGCAATGAAATAACAATAGGCTCAATTATTATCTAATATTTATATTACTTTTCAGAGGAGGATAGTGTAACATAAGCTTTAAAATGATTTTCAGTAAACTAATTATTCAGATGGTTCAAGGGGAAAGAAATCCTTTGAAAGTGCTTTTTTGTAAAGACAGAAAACTATTTTATAACTCACTAAATAAATGTACCTATATATATGAAATTGAATTATGAATGTTAATATATAACTAAAGCTACAAGGAGCTATCTTTAACATATAATTATAGATATGGGGAGATGATACGTAAAATTAGATGCCAGCAGATAAGGTGCAATTCTGTTTTATCTCTTTAAATCTTCTCATTAACACTATTAGGAGGCAAAGATATAGATGAGGAATCTGTGGCTTAGAATTATCAATGTGATTTCATTCCTCCCATGAGAAAAATCATCTAAAATAATGCCATTCTTCCCCATTAGAAATGACTCAGTATAATCTTCATGTTTACAAAGGATTTGAAGAAAGTAGCATTTCTTTAATGCTGACATTTCTGAAATCTCATAACTGGCTCGAGATATTTTAAGAAAAAAAAATCTTCATAAAACATTCAGAAAACAGAAAATAGAATGAACTCTGTGTGATCTCCCCTGTCATTTTTCTTGTGTACATAATATGAGGTTAAGACTCTCTCAATTCAACTTCTTTAATGGTGTCTAATACTGGAAAATCTTGGTGATATTCATCAACCAACATATAACATCATTGCGGTGGCACGTTAATAACCGGGCCTTTCAGAATTGTTCAGTCAGTTCAGTCGCTCAGTCGTGTCCGACTCCTTGCGACCCCATGAACTGCAGCATGCCAGGCCTCGATGTTCATCACCAACTCCTGGAGGTTACTCAAACTCATGCCCATTGAGTCAGTGATGCCATCCAACCATTTCATCCTCTGTCGTCCCCTTCTCCTTCCAACTTCAATCTTTCCCAGCATCAGGTTTTGTCAAATGAGTCAGTTCTTCACATCAAGTGGCCAAAGTATTACAGCTTCAGCTTCAGCACCAGTCCTTCCAATGAACACCCAGGAGTGATCTCCTTTAGGATGGACTGGTTGGATGTCCTTGCAGTCCAAGGGACTCTCAAGAGTATTCTCCAATGCCACAGTTCAAAAGCATCAATTCTTCTGCACTCAGCTTCTTTTGTAGTCCAAATCTCACATACATACATGACCACTGGAAAAACCATAGCTTGGAGTAGATGGACATTTGTTGGCAAAGTAACGTCTCTACTTTTTAGTATGCTGTCTAGCTAGGTTGGTCATAACTTTTCTCCCAAAGAGCAAGAGTCTTTTAATTTTGTGGCTGCAGTCACCATCTGCAGTGATTTTGGAGCCCACTCCCCCCCCCCAAAAAAAAAAGTCAGTCACTGTTTCCATTGCTTCCCCATCTATTTGCTATGAAGTGATGGGACTGTATGCCATGATCTTAGTTTTCCGAATGTTGAATTTTAAGCCAACTTTTTCACTCTCCTCTTTCACTTTCATCAGGAAGCTCTTTAGTTCTTCTTCACTTTCTGCCATAAGGGTGGTGTCATCTGCATATCTGTATTCATATTTCTCCCGGCAATCATAATTCCAGCTTGCGCTTCTTCCAGCCCAGCCATTCTCCTGATGTATTCTGTGTATAAGTTAAATAAACAGGGTGACAGTATACAGCTTTGACGTACTCCTTTTCCTATTTGGAGCCAGTCTGTTGTTCCATGTCCAGTTCTAACTGTTGCTACCTGCCCTGCATAGAGATTTCTCAAGAGGCAGGTCAGGTGGTCTGGTATTCCCATCTCTTTAGAATTTTCCAGTTTGTTGTGATCCTCACAGTCAAAGGCTTTGGTATAGTCGATAAAACAGAAGTTGATGTTTTTTCTATGCTCTTGCTTTTTCGATGAGCCAATGGATGTTGGCAATTTGATCTCTGGTTCCAGTTTGAATATCTGCAAGTTTATGGTTCATGTACTGTTGAAGCCTGGCTTGGAGAATTTGAGCGTTACTTTGCTAGCATGTGAGATGAGTGCAATTGTGTGGTAGTTTGAGCATTCTTTGGCATTGACTTTCTTTGGGATTGGGATGAAAACTAACCTTTACAGTCGTGTGGTCATTGCTGAGTTTTCCAAATATTCTTCCCACTTCAACTATTTACTAAGAATTTTTTGTGAGTTTGTGAATTTTTGCAGTTTATTTCCCTTTATTACCCTATGTAACAATACTATCACAAAAATGACTATATTTTCCTTAATAATATCCCAAACATACTTTAATTTTTAAAATTTGCTTCTATTTAAGCAAATCTTCAGTAATAGTAGCTACCATCTACAGTTATCTAAGCTGAAGAGCTACTTTTCTCAATCTCTCCTTTTTCCATTCTTTCATTCTCTTATCTAAATTGCTAATTATTTTTCCAGATACTTGAAAAATTAATTTTCTTTTAACTGCACTCCCATCCCTGTTGATATTTTAGTTGATGTCCTGTGATCATTTCCCTAGGATCCAATATCTTCTCTCTCTTGTACAAAATTGACATTATACTCAGCTCTGATGATTGTTTTTCACTAAAAGTACAGTAATAGCAAAACAAAATGAAACAAACAAAAAACCAACTAACCTCAAATGGTCCTCTACAAATTATATAATGGAAAAGGATAGAGGCCAAAATCCTAGTGAGGCTCTCAGGAATTTTCATTGTATATTTCTATCCTATTATTTAAACCTATTGTCATTTTTCTTTTAGGAAACATCTGTAGATCTCTGTACTATGTACCAAGTACTTTATTAAATGTGAGAAATGCAGCAATGAATGCAATAAATAAAATCTCACCCTACGTATTATTTCATCAGTCCCACCAGAGAGTTTTCTCCAGTAAAAATTTTAGCAATAAGCATTGCTTTTATGTTTAGAGTGTTTAGAAGGTAACACTCTTTCTTCCCTTCTTGACACACTTCTCCTTGAGCCTCAAGTTTCAGAGCATATGTTATTATTCCTTAAGAACCTTCTTTGATTCTTCTATTTATAGATAGTTGTGTTTACAATAGAATTTTAAAATACTAAATATCATGTAATTTGTCATTATTTGCTTATATCACTTGATTATTCTTAAAATTTAGAGGTCATTACTATCCTTGAACATTTAATGAAAACTGTCAAACTTTTCTCCTGAAAATTGAAATGTGTACAAAATCAAGTGGAGAATAACTTCAAGGGATTTCAAATTTATCAAAACTTACTAATATACCCCAAGGTTAGCACTATTCCATGTGTTCTTGAAAGCACTGGGTGCATTCTATTTGTTTGGAATTGCCATTCCATAGCAAATATATTTTGAAGAAATGGAGGAAGTGATTAATTAATAGCTTTTAAGACTTTTAGTACCCTAATTCGATATGCTTTTAAGAACAAAAACTCCTACCAAAGCTTCAGTGCATGTTTTTTTTTTTTTTCTGAAATTTTATAAAATTAAATGAGTTGATTAAAGTAGATGATTAAATATGTGACAGTGAAACAGGCACATACCTTAAGAATATTTTTATGCATTATTATTATATAAATTTTATGGTAAGCATTTATTGCCTTTTGTTTACCTCTATTCCTCAGATTTTTTTTCCCCATTATTTTCAATCCAGTTTGTAAACTTGAGAGGAAAAGGAAGTTCTGAAAGGGCATTTGACGGAGCTTACATCTCACCTCTATCTTAGGGGACAAAGGTAAGTCTGCATTTGGAAGCTTGCATCCTGCTGTCTAAGCTCAGCCTCTCTTGTGAATGACAGCATTTGTAATTTAAGTCCATCTGGAACACCTCAAGCATTCAGTTCATTTATTAACTTATTACCAGGCTTGGCATATGAATCCTCAGACTATCAGTGAGGCAGAAAACTTAAATGAAATTAGATAAGCAGACATTAATAGAACAGTATGTGTATTAGAGATACTGAAAAGAGCGTCCTGTTTTTCATTTTTTTGAAGTGTCTGTCCATTTATCTCCTTGATGCCAGATTAGTATAAATTAGCTTTGCCCAAATTTATCGGCAGATTTTGACCACTGTTGGATAAAAATAAATGAAATAACTAGTTTGGCCAGAAGAGGGAGATCTTGTAAAAATATTCGTAGGAAAAGTTTTCAAAATTTTTGAGATTTGTACTTATCTGTTAAAAAAAAAGATTAAACTTCCAGATATTTAACTTCCAGAAAGTTAATGCTTCCTATATTTAGATATTTCTTTTTGCAAAATGTATCTTGGAAAAATTAGGAATGTACATTTTTCCTACTCTGCTTATCCTAACTTTCATATATAAAGTATTATTTATATTAGTAAATTTTGTTAATAACAGAAATTTGAAATATCCAACATGACATTGAGTATTATTAATAAATACCTAGTCTTATTTGAAGCAATTTGCTTTTTTCAAATTTTTGACTTGCAGTTTATTTGAATTTAAGTCCTTTGTATCATCAATTCTCCATAAAGAACATATCTGAAACTGACACAATTGCTTATAAAAAAAAGCAATTTTATTGTTAATTATTAATCACTAAGAACCTGCTACATGATAGATAACCCAAATATATACACTTATTTGGGCATCTGTTTGGGCTATTATACACATACTACTTCTGTCTTGGACTCTCTCTCTATCACACACATGTGCACATACACACATACATATGTGTATGTATAAATATATACATATATGTTTGTATTACGATGTTGAACCATTTATCTTTGCCCCAGCTGATGGTTTTAGAATATATGAAAACAATCACAGATGGGGCACTGATTGTACCACCTGGAGGCTGCACTTGATAAATCTGTAACATGATAGGAGAAGAAGTTTGTCACTAATCATTATTAATCTTTTCCCAAAATTAATTGATAAAACTTAGGAACTGGTATTTCTTTTGTTTCGAGTACCACTGATAACACTTGTAAATTTCCACTGCTGCTACTAAAATATATGTCTGTTTTTTGTAGGTGCTGATGAAAAACTGTATCGATATCATCAACAAATATATGTTCAGTGTTTACCCTATGATTATGAAGAAATTTAACAAAACTGAATGATACATTTCTTTACTTGAATTATGAGATTAGCTCTTACTGGCTTTTTATTTCAGAACCAGCATGCTGCATCCTTTTTAACTTCAAATTAGTACCCAGACTCCAGATTAAGATTAGCAATACTTTTGCCCACGACCAAACTTTTATACTTTTTACCCTGCTTTATATTAGACAGTGCTGCCTACACTTGGTTCCTTGAGATACTGCACTTCTCTGAGTTCCTAGTGTAGAAATCCATTTTCAAATCTATAAATTAAATACTGATTAGAGTCTTTTTAGTTTTGGAATCTCTGTGGCCTTCCTCCCTACCTACCAAATCTCTGCCTTCTCTACAGAGAGCAATGTGTTGAATTCTGCCCCATAGGCCTGCTACTATGGTACAATAGACTTTCTTTCATGAAGTTCAATTTAGTCTTCATTGAACAATTCTAAAATACACATCTGTACATCAAAAAACATTTTGCAGACTTCCTCTAAAAATGGCTTATATATTTTCTATCATTCTATGTCATTGAATGTGAAGGCCTCTCCTTGTTTTCAATGTCATATGTTTAGCTTTCAAGGTAAAGCAATAAGTATTTATTTCCATAGAAAAACTTCTCCAGAACACAGACAGAAATGTAAAATATGAGTGAATACTTCTACTATCAAAAGTGGGTGACCTAACCAAAATCCATTCCTCTCTCTGGTGGGAGGAGAGAAAAGTTGCAGCAGCATGCAATAGGATGCCACTAATGAAGTGTTGCATATGCAAACAACACTATACACTAAGTATAGATACGTACCTAATAAAAAATACAGAGACATAAATGAGATTGATGAACCATACAGTCAGCATAGAAGTCACCTCATGAAGTTATAAGTAGAGAATTTCACCTCTACTTGTAGCATTTATTTTTTTGAGCTAAGAGGTGGATACTGATGTCTTCAGTTTTTTATACCTAGTTTGTCTTAAATGTTACATAATAACTGTAATTAGGATTTTTATCTATAATTTTGAAACATTATCTGTTTCTTGTAGATGTTCTAAATTTGCATACAAAATTTCCTTTTACATTTTGAAGATTCATTTAAACAGGTAGTAGTAGAAAGTAATGCACACCTTTCTTAGTATTGGGAATTACATCTC
Organism: Muntiacus reevesi; assembly: GCF_963930625.1. Taxonomy (NCBI): domain Eukaryota; kingdom Metazoa; phylum Chordata; class Mammalia; order Artiodactyla; family Cervidae; genus Muntiacus; species Muntiacus reevesi. The sequence continues at coordinate 41,139,320 of NC_089259.1, read as the reverse complement.
CTGGTCCAGGTTGTTTTGGAAAATAAGAAAACAATGAAAGAGCTGTGGAATCTTTATCATATCATGTAGGAAGAAAGGTTGCAAAGTTATTTTTTAAAAATAAACTTTTTGCATGCACTTTAAAGATTTTTTTAAAAAAAATTACTCATTCTTACAGAGCAATCTATATCAATGTTTCTGTTTATTAAGAGCATCACTAGAATAAAATGAATCACCTTTTGTCCTTAAAAACATAATTAGTTGTCATCCCATTGTTTTAAAAATACATTACTGTGGAAATTTCACAGGATTTATTGGAAACCCTGATAACAATTTTTTTTTCTTTCTACTTGGGAAATATTCTTTAGATTCTATGTCTCCTAGTCATATCAATTATGATTCCAAAGGCCAACACAGTTTCTTCTGACATGTCAGTTCCAGAGTCTGGTGACTTGCAGCATTCTGTGTGTGCTTGAGAGTGTGTGTGCGTAACTTAGTTTTATAATTTGTTGAAATAAATTCTGTTTTCCACATGGCCCTTACTTCTTCCCTCATGGTTAGCTTTTTATTTTCATGGTTAGTTTTGAATTTAAGCTAGATTCAGGGTAGCATAGGACATACTTCCTAAACGGAAAGTTAGGAATTTTTCCTCAGAGTAAACTTCATTGGCAGACTCTGTGTGTGCGTGTGTGTGTGTGTGTGTGTGTGTGTGTGTGTGTGTTAGCCCTGGTATTGATCTATAATAATTGCGTAGCTTTCAAAGATGATATGCCAAGAGAGCAAACGTGTATCAAGTGACAGAGAAGTATATTTTGCTTATAAATTCTCTTCAGTAATTTTAGAACCAGGGATATCTTAATAGTTAGTTGCTCACTCTTTGTTTATAGCACATTGATTCAGAAAGCAATTTAAACTCATCTTTATAAATGATCTATTTCCAAAAAACATTCTTTTTTGAAACAGTACCACTAGCAATTTGAATTTTCTTTTTTCTCAAGACTTTGTGGCCTCACAAGCTGTAGGTTTGCCATTAAAAAAAAAAAAAAAAAAAAAAAAACCTGTCAATTTTCAGTGGGGAAAAAATTGCCTGACTGAAAAGACATGCTTTAGTATTCCTTGATTTACTACCTATGAAAGTTTAGACTTTCAAGGAGCCCATTTATATCTGTACTTCTGGTCCATCATTAGAACTAATTTGACCTTTTTGTCTTTTTGATATAGTAAACATTAAAGTATGCAGTCAAGTACATTAAAACAAAAAATTATAAATAGGCACTGGATAATACAAAACAATATATGATTTTTTTATAAATGACATTTAGAGTTGTAATGTGGGAGATTCTAACTGAATAGATAGGGATATGTACATCGATCACCACTTATAGAACTAAGAAGAAAAGAGAGAGTGAAAGGACAAATTAAAGTCAATTAAATCCTTAATTAACTGAAGAAAATTCTTTGCCTTTGTGAAGTTAAAGAAAATGGCACAGTGTGTTTGACTCAGAATGGTATTTGTAAAATTTGTTCATTCTCATTACTACTTTCTATACTTCTTGCCTTCTGTTTTCTCATATATTGTATGTTGCTATTTGAGTGATTTATTTTCTTACCCTTAATTTTTGTCAGAACTGCTTCAATTATACCCTTTTCCTCAGTGCAGAAACTTGCTCACTTTTAAAGCTTGCTCAGTTATGATTTTAAATATTTTTTTTATATTTGGCATTATAATTTATTTTAGATTAACAAAAAACAGTGATAACTGCAATGCAGCCAACCATTTGGCCTAATATTACTTAAATTAGACCATCTGCCTTTTTGTATGTGTTTATAAAAGTCAGTTGCTAGTGAAACAGTTTAATTTTCTATTTTCATTATTTTTGATATGTGTATTAAATTAGCAAAAGTTATTTATTTATCTGTGAAAATTATCTATCTATTCTTTTAAATCTGATATACCATGGAAAGCATTTAAAAGAGAAGCAATATATAACAGGATTGTCAATAGGATTTAGCTTTCTATTTTTCTTCTCCATAGACAAATTTCTAGTTTTGGATAATGCTATGTAAGCCAGGGTTATTTAATTACAGCACTGTGTATGATTAATGTCATTTAATTGCTACATACTGTAGAAGAATAGATTTTAAATCAGCATTAAAAAATATATAGTCAAGGTGATAGTTTAATGTAAAATAGCCTGCTATGCTAATTTTGCTTACTGTTGATAGACTAAGTATTGATATATCTATATTGAAATCTATAACTACAGTTATCTATATATATTTATATGAATCTAAATACTTTTTAAAAATATATAGTAGGTGTCATGGTACATCAGTTTTGAAGTTAAAAATAATGATAACAATTTACTGAGGATCTGTTATGTTCAGCGCCATGCAGTCAGTGAAAATTTGACAGCAGTGCCTGTTACAAATCCAGATTTCCTGCACTCAACCAAGATATAATGGATCTTTCATTTTTAATGAGTGTTACAGATCGTTCTTATGTAGGTGTTTTGCAGACACCAGACTTTTATAACAGTGAGCTATTATGTTACATGCAGACTGTGTGACTCACACAAATTGACTCATTTAGTAGTCATAAAAATACACTTCAATTTGATTATTAGTATACTACTTTTGACAGATAAGCAAGTTGAGGATCAATTATTTAAAGAAATTACCTGCAGTCACAGACCTGGAAATGACTGATCCATGACTCTAAATAAATTCAATTTGACTTCAAATTAGATAGTTTTAAGATGATACAATGTGTGTATACACACACACACATACACACACACACACACACACACACACATATATATATAAATATATATATATATATATATATTTTTTTTTTCCCCTGTATGAGACAAATGAAACATTCTATTGCATAAACAGCTTCCCATGTGTCTCAGTGGTAAAGAATCTGTTTGCCAAGTCAGGAGATTCAGGTTCAATCCCTGGGTCAGGAAGATTCCTTGGAGGAGGCAGTGGCAGCCTACTCCAGTGTTCTTGCCTGGAAAAACCCCATGGACAGAAGAGTCTGGTGGGCTACAATCCATAGGGTCACAAAGAGTCAGACACAATTGAGTGGGCAAAGCACAGCATTTACATAAAAAAAGAGAAAAATCAGTTGATAGATTTGAAATTTCCAAGGCAGTCTGGTATAATAACATGTAATAGATAAAGTAATGGACAATTGGTTATTGGAGATAGATATGCTCTGCGTCTTTTGTTTTACACAGAAACATTTTAAACAGGAATAATATTTAAGCACTTTGAGAAAACAAAACAAGGTGGTTTAAGTGCCACAAAGTTAACAGAGTCAAAAGAGGAATAATTTAGACCACATAATTTCATCACTCTCTATGTATGCATCCTCTGTAAACTCTCTGTATTGCTTCCCCTTCATTAACTATTCCAGTGATTCCCAGTCTTTCAGTTAATTTCCCAAATGAGCTTTCAATGTAGTGATGATTCTAAACCAATGGCCTTTATTTCTGTTTCTTCTTGTTCCATTTTAAAATATTTCTTTGAAAAAATAGCTTTTCCCCCTCCATCTGTCTTCTTGATGCTATTTCTTTTTTTACTACCCTAGTTTTGAATATATTGTTTGCATTTCTAATTCTTTTTCCCCTCTCGCTCTTGATTTAGTTTGATCCAAAAACACACAGTAACTTTTAGGATTAGAATTACCGAAAATAACACGGATCTCAAAATAGAGGCATAAATGAACTAAAAATGCTAAAAGAAATTTGTAGTTAGGCAATCGTGGTTGTTAAAGCTGCTCCAATATATCTGGGACTCACGATCCTTCTTTCTTCTTCATCTGACATGCATAACTCCTTTATCCAAGATCAAATATGTTCAAAATGCATGCTCAGTCGTGTCCAACTCTTTGAGATTCCATGGATGACAGCCACTAGACTCCTCTGCTCATGGAATTTTCCAGGCAAGAATACTGGAGTGGATTGCTGTTTCCTACTCCAAGGGATTTTCCCAACCAGGGATTGAACCTGCATCTCCTGCATTGACAAGCAGATTCTCTACCACTGAGCCACTTGGGAAGTCCCATGTTCAGAGAACGTCCTCATGTTTGAGGTGTCACATCCATATTCTAGGCAGTGTGGATAAAAAGAGAGAAGAGAAGTCACTCTCATTTTTCTTTTCCTTTTCTTTCTTTTTTTTTTTTTTTTTTTTGGTTAGATATTCCAAAGGTACAAATGTCAGTGATGTTACTAAATTCAACTTTGGCTGCTCATCACTCAGAAGAGTCAGTAGAAGAGGAAAGGTTACTTTATAAGAGGCCACAACCCAGGAAGAAGCTGGACTTGTGTTCAAAAGTCCCCACTGCCAACCACAGGGGAAGTGCTTTTAAAGATGAGTTTCAGAGGCCTGTAGGTGGGAAGAGTAGGTTACATGAGAGCAGCACAATCAACTCTGACAGTCATTTTGAAACTAATCATGTGGTGGTCTGATCAGTGTCACCTTGAATATTTTATTTTCATCTTCACTTTCAGAGTCAGTTTGTTCCTATTTCCTTGAGGGCAGTACTCAGAATTCTGTAAGATGGAGCTGCTTATGTCATGACTACAGTCTCATCATTATGCAGTTAACTTCTTCTAACTGGCAGGGGTTTTAATAACTACAAAACAGCTCAAAGTATATGGTTAGAATATTATCTACAGTCATTGAGGAAAAGCTAATGGTCCTTAACATTGTTAACTGAATTAATCTTTTATTACTTTGTCCTATTTAGCAGCTTTTGCTTCTGCAATTTTGTCTCTCTGACTATATTTTTTCATTAAAGGTTTTTCTTTTTTTCTTATTTTTTTTTTTTTAAAGACAAGAGGCAAGTGGAAAATATGGGATGGGAAGTGGTTTGTCCTAGGAAATCCCCACAGAATCCTGGTCAATTAAGCAAGTGGCTCATGCTGATCACTGGAGTACATGGCCATACCTAGCTGCAAGGAGTTGTGTGATGCCAGGATTTAGCCAGGTTTCAGAGTGCCATGACCTAAATCAAATCCCTCACAATTATACAGTGGAAGTGACAAACAGATTCAAGGGATTAGATCTGATAGACAGAGTACCTAAAGAAATGTGGGCAGAGGTTCATAACATTGTACAGGAGGCAGTGATCAAGACCTCCCCAAGAAAAAGCAATGCAAAAATGCAAAATGATTGTCTGAGGAGGCCTTACAAATAGCTGAAAAAAGAAGAGAAGCAAAAGGCAAAGGAGAAAAGGAAAGATATAACCATCTGAATGCAGAGTTCCAAAGAATAACAAGGAGAGATAAGAAAGCCTTCCTCTAGGCTGCTTCCATGTCCTGGCTATTATAAACAGTGCTGCGATGAACATTGGGGTGCACGTGTCTCTTTCAGATCTGATTTCCTCGGTGTGTATGCCCAGAAGTGGTATTGCTGGGTCATATGGCAGTTCTATTTCCAGTTTTTTTAAGAAATCTCCACACTGTTCTCCATAGTGGCTGTACTAGTTTGCATTCCCACCAACAGTGTAAGAGGGTTCCCTTTTCTCCACACCCTCTCCAGCATTTATTGCTTGTAGACTTTTGGATAGCAGCCATCCTGACTGGCGTGTAATGGTACCTCATTGTGGTTTTGATTTGCATTTCTCTAATAATGAGTGATGTTGAGCATCTTTTCATGTGTTTGTTAGCCATCTGTATGTCTTCTTTGGAGAAATGTCTGTTTAATTCTTTGGCCCATTTTTTGATTGGGTCATTTATTTTTCTGGAATTGAGCTTCAGGAGTTGCTTGTATATTTTTGAGATTAATCCTTTGTTTCTTCATTTGCTATTATTTTCTCTCAATCTGAGGGCTGTCTATGGTGAAACAGATCACTAGCCCAGGTGAGATGCATGAGACGAGTGCTCGGGCCTGGTGCACTGGGAGGACCCAGAGGAGTCGGGTGGAGAGGGAGGTGGGGGGGTGGGGATCGGGATGGGGAATACGTGTAACTCTATGGCTGATTCGTGTCAATGTATGACAAAACCCACTGAAATGTTGTGAAGTAATTGGCCTCCAACTAATAAAATAAAATTTAAAAAAATAAATAAAAAGAAAGCCTTCCTCTGTAATCAATGCAAAGAAATAGAGGAAAACAATAGAATGGGAAAGACTAGAGATCTTTTCAAGAAAATTAGAGATACCAAGGGAATACTTCATGCAAAGAAGAGCTCAATAAAGGCCAAAAGTGGTATGGATCTAATAGAAGCAGATGTTAAGAAGAGGTGTCAAGAATACACAGAGAAGCTGTACAAAAAAGATCTTAATGACCCGTAATCATAATGTGGTGTGATCACTCACCTAGACCCAGGCATCCTGAAATGTGATGTCAAGTGAGCCTTAGGAAGCATCACTGTGAATAAAGCTAGTGGAGGTGATGGAATTCCAGTTGAGTTATTTCAAATCCTGGAAGATGATGCTGTGAAAGTGCTGCACTCATATGCCAGCAAATTTGGAAACTCAGCAGTGGCCACAGGACTGAAAAATGTCAGATTTAATTCCAACCCCAAAGAAAGGCAATAACAAAGAATGTTCAAACTATTTCACAGTTGCACTCATCTCACATGCTAGTAAAGTAATGCTCAAATTTCTCCAAGCCAGGCTTCAACAGTACATGAACCGTGAACTTCCAGATGTTCAAGTTGGATTCAGAAAAGGCAGTGGAGCCAGAGATGAAATTGCCAACATCTGTTGTATCATCGAAAAAGCAAGAGAGTTCCAGAAAAATATCTACTTCTACTTTTTTGACTACGCCAAAGCCTTTGACTGTATAGATCACAACAAACCATGGAAAATTCTGAAAGAGATGGGAATACCAGACCATCTGACCTGCCTCCTGAGAAATGTGTATGCAGATCAAGAAACAACAGTTAGAATTGAACATGTAATAACAGATTGGTTCCAAACTGGAAAAGGAGTACGTCAAGGCTGTATATTGTCACCCTGCTTATTTAACTTATATTCAGAGTACGTCATATGAAATGTTGGGCTGGATGAAGCACAAACTGGAATCAAGATTGCCAGGAGGAATATCAATAACCTCAGATACACAGATGACACAGCCTTATGGCAGAAAGTGAAGAAGAGCTAAAGAGCCTCTTTATGAAAGTGAAAGAGAAGAGTGAAAAAGTTGGCTTAAAACTCAACATTCTGAAAACTAATGGCATCTGGTCCCATCACTTCATGGCAAGTGTATGGGGAAATAATGGCAACAGTGAGAGACTTTATTTTCTGGGGCTCCAAAATCACTGCAGATGATGACTGCAGCCATGAAATGAAAAGACACTTGCTCCTTAGAAGAGAAGCTATGACAAAACATGTTAAAAAGCAGAGACATTACTTTGCCAACAAAGACCCATCTAGTCAAAACTTTGTTTTTTCCCATAGTCATGTATGGATATGAGAGTTAGATTATAAAGAAAGCTGAGCCCTGAAGAATTGATGCTTTTGAACTGTGGTGTTGGAGAAGACCCTTGAGAGTCCCTTGGACTTCAAGGAGATCCAACCAGTCCATCCTAACGGAGATCAGTCCTGAATATTCATTGGAAGGACTGATGCTGAAGCTGAAACTCTAATACTTTGACCACTTGATGTGATGAACTGACTCATTTAAAAAGACCCTAATTACTTACTTAAAAAAAAAAAAAAAAAGACCCTGATGCTGGGAAATATTGAAGACAGGTAGGAGGAAAAGAGGACAAGAGAATGAGAGGGGTGCATGGCATCACTGACTCGACAGACATGAGTTTGAGCAAGCTCCAGGAGTTGGTGATGGGCAGGGAAGCCTGGTGTGGTGCATTCCATGGGGTTGCAAATAGTCAGACGTAACTGAGTAACTGAATTGAACTGAACTCAACCGTGTGCCAAGTTCAATGTAGGAAAATGGATATTGAAAGGAAAATTCCAAGTGCATAACTGCATATTCCAATTTTTGGTAAGAAAATAACTCCGTTTGCTGGCTCTGTCAGTTTTTTTTTGTTCTGTTCCAAAGTTTTCTAAGTTTGCAAATACCTCCTTCTCTTACTAATTGTGCATACTCCCCTTACTAATTGCCTTAAGTCCTGGCAATATTCTCCCCATTCCCCCCAAAAGTGGGGGGGGGGGACTAAGAACTTTCAAAATCACTTAGAAAATCTATCATTTTATATGTTGATTTTTAAATTATTTATGTTTTGGTTGAATTTTTCACAATTGAAGTGTTAAAAAGGAAACAAAATTTCACATTATTATTTGAACTATTCAGAAATAATTTTGGTAGTGGAATAGAGTGGAAATAGTTGTCCAAAACCATTGCAGTAGTTTACTAGTGTGAAAGAATGATTTCATGGGACCAAAATTAGCATTGTGACTTAATCTGTAATAGAGAACTACAGTTGAATGTAAAGTCAATTTTCTTCTTGTTGCAATGTACATGTTCTTATGAATTTTTTATGGCTTAGAGTTTGAATGCATTTATGCGGGTTTTAGTGGATTCAAGACTATTTTAGATTTGTAAATTCTCATTTTAAAACTGGTGTTAATTCTGAGCCCTGAAGTAATGAGAAAAGTATGGGAACTTATTCAGTAATTTGAACCATTATTGATACTTGCATTAGAATAGAGTTTAATATTTAGTATACAGCTTGCAATAGTATTACATTTGTTCTTTTATCTCTGAGTGTCTTACGATGCCGACCAGCTCATTGTCTAACTTTTCTTAACAATATTAGTAGTTAATATGTTTTATAATCTTTGCATTTCTTGAAGTTTTCCAAAATTATGTCATTTATTAGCCTTCATATACTTTGTATTTAGACATCAAATTTAAATAAGCTATAGTTTTTAACTAAATATTTGAAATTTAATGTACTATGGTGGTTTCCATAGCATCAAATGTTTCACAGTTATACGTAGCTGCATATTGTCCTTAAAACTCAACACTGATAAGCATGACTATAGTTGATTTAGTAATCTTGAGCTCAAAAACAATCTGTGAATGTATTCTTAACTGTCATTTGAAGCTTAAAGTAATCTCATTGTGAAGAAAAAGAATAATAAACCCAAGAAACTCTATTTTTTGTTATTAAAAATAATCTAAATTTTCTTTAATTTTCCCTAATTAGTAAATCATACCTAACGACATGCAATTGAACGAATTTTTCTTTCAAATCTAAGGTTTATTTACATAGGCTTAAAGATCTTAGCAAAAATATTGTATGGATGAATGTGACACTACATATTTATCTAAAATAGAACTTTATAAATTATAATTGTAATAAAGTATTATACTAGTTTCAGTTGTATAGTATAGTGATTGAGTTTTTCATAAACTATGAAATGATCACCACAATAAGTCTGGCTACCATCTATCACCATGCAGAGTTATGACAGTTTACAGACTATATTTGCTGTGCTGTAGTTACATCCCTATGGCTTATTTATTTTATAGCTGAAAATTTGTACCTCAAAATCCCCTTCACATGTTTTGCTCATCTCCCAAACCCCTTTCTTACGGCAATCACCCAGTTTTTTCTTTGAATCTATGAGTCTGCTTCTGTTTTGTTTGTTTTGTTTTGTTTTAAACTTTCACATACAAGTGAAATCATATAGTATTTGTCTTTGTCTGACTCATTTAATGTAGCATAATATGCTCTAGGTTTATCCATGTTGCCACAAAATGCAGCATATATACCACATCTTGTTTATCCATTGATGACTGATGCACATTTAGGTTGCTTCCATATCTTGGCTATTATAAACAGTGCTGCCATAAACATAAAGGCATACATATTTTTTGAATTACTGTTTTTGTTTTCTTCAGACAAATACTCAAAAGTAGAATTTCTGAATCATATGGAAATTCTACTTTTAGTTTTTTGAGAAATTGCCATACTCTTTTCCATAGCAGTTGCACCAGTTTATAATCCCACCAACAATGTATAGCCCTTTCATTTTGTTCACATCCTCACCAGAACTTTTCTTTCTCATCAAGTCACATTAAGTAAGCAAGAAAAAGAAATGAAAGGCATTCAAGTTGGAAAACAAGTCACTTTTTGTAGATGTTGTTTTGTTCAGTTGCTCAGTTCTGACTCTTTGGGACCCTGTGGACTGCAGCACATCAGACTGCCCTATCCTTCATTATGGTTTGATATAACTCCAAAGACTCTTTCAATAGACTATTATAACTAAAATTTGAATTCAGAACATTTTCAAGATACAAAATTACTGTACAAAATTTTGTTGCATTTCTATGCACTGATAGCAGTCAAGAAGAGAAATTAAGATAATGCTTTTTACATATTCCTCCAAAGGATAAAATACCTAGGAATAAATTTAACCAAGGAACTGAAATACATGTTACTCTGAAAACTGCAGGACATTAAACAAGGAAATTGAAAACAATGCAAATTAAAGGAAAGATACATTGTGTTCATGGATTGAAAGGATCAACATTATTAAAATGTCTATATTTTCCAAAACTATATATACAATGCAATTACAATCAAAATACCAATGTCATTTTTCACATAACTTGAGTAAATCAACAGAGTATGATACTTGCACAAAAACAGATCAATGAGCAAAATAGAGAGTCTAAAAAATAAATCCATGCTTATATGTATAAATAATATACAAAAAAGGAGGCCAGAATAATGGGAAAGGAATATACAGTTCTTTTTCCCAATGATGTTGGTAAAACTGGACAACTATATGTAAAAGTATAAACCCTGATCATTTTCTTACAACATATACAAAAATAAACTCAAAATGAATCAAAAGCTTAAATGTCAGACCTGAAACCATTAAACTCCTAGAAGAAAACAGGCAGTGTGCTCTTAGATTTGTCTTGCTAGACAAGAGAAAATATATATATATATTAAAAATAGCAAAAGGGATTACATCAAACTAAGAAGTTTTGTACAGTGAATGAAACTATCAACGAAATGAAAAGACCACCTAATGAATAGGAGAAGATATTTGCAAACAGTATGCTTTATAATAGTATACCAGGGTTTTCCTGGTGGCTCAGTGGTAAAGAATCCTCCTGCGATGCAGGAGACATGAGAGATGAAGTTTCAGTCCGTGGGTTGGGATGACCCCTTGGAAAAGGAAATGACAACCCACTCCAGTATTCTTGCCTGGAGAATCTCAAGGACAAACTTGCCTGGTGGGCTACAGTCCATGGGATTGCAAAGAGTCAAACACGACTGAGCGATTAGCACTTTTCATACTTTATAAAGGATTGATATCCAAAATAAATAATGAACTCCTACAACTCTACATCAAGAACAACAAACAGCCAAATTGAAGATAGGTAGAATTCTTGAATAGACAATTTTTTCTAAAGAAGATATACTGACAGTCAAAAGACACATGAAAAGATGTTTAACATCACTAACTATCCTAGAAATGAAAATCAAACTGCAATAAGTATCATGTCACACCTGTAAGAATAACTATTATCAAAAAGAAGGCTTCTTATAAAAGATGGTAAATAAAAGTAATTTTTTAATGAATTTTGCCACCCTATAAAACAAAAGAAAACCTAAACAATACAAAGTACTGCTTATATCTGTTTTTTTCTTACATTTCTAATCTCTTCATTAGTTTCTAAATTCATGAGCATATTTTTCAACATCACAATTCCAATTGTTTTATTTTTCAAATTTTCCTTTTATTGTTTATAATGAATTTTTTCTTATGCTTTTGTTTCTTGTTATATCCCTGATTTTACACATATTATTTTTAGAACTTCTATACAGTAATCAGATGAGATGATGTCTTGGATGGCTTAGTGCTACTTTTGATTTTATCATGTGACTTTCATTCATAGTGGATTCTTTCCCAGAGTTTTTAAATCATTTACTTTGTAATCCTTTTCAATGAAACTTCATCAATGAAAACTTTATATTTATTTAACTTATAAGATTCTCCACTTCAGATATATTTTCAATAAGGCCAACATTTTGTTTTATTTATTTCACTGAGTTTTCTTTATTCCAAAGTGAGTTTAAACTTATTGTTGTGTTCAAGGCATGTTGATAGAATTTATCATTTACTGATGTCTGATATCAAATGCAGAACCACTGGTGGTTCAAATGGTAAGGAATCTTCCCACAATGTGGGAGACCCCGGGTTTGATCCCTGGGTCAGGAAGATCCTTGAGAGAAGGGAATGGCAACCTACTCCAGTATTCTTGCCTGGAGAATTACATTGACAGAGGAGCCTGGTGGACCCCAGCCCATGGGGTCACAAAGAGTTGGACCAACTGAACGACTAAAACTTTGATTGTTCAATTTCAAGACCAAATAAAATAGATCACATATAACATTCTTTTGATATTTCTTGCTTTTCTTACTAAATTCCTTTTTATTATGGTTACATAAAATACTCCATATGGTTTTAATTATCTTAATTATGTAGGATATATTTATTTTTATATCTTCTTAGAACACTAAGAATAAAAGTGAAAGTGAGAATTGCTCAGTTGTGTCCGACTCTTTGCAATCCCATGGACTATACAGTCCATGGAATCCTCTAGGCCAGAATACTGAAGTGGGTAGCTGATCCCTTCTCCAGGGGATCTTCCCAACCCAGGGATTGAACCCAGGTCTTCCTCATTGCAGGCAGGATTTTTACCAGCTGAGCCACCAGAGAAGCCCACACTAGGAATAACTCATCTCAACAGATTCAACAGTTTCTTTACGCATTGAATTTAAGTAAAATATTATATCATTTAATAACAATATTAACAATTGATTCTTGTCAATAATGCTACTATTAATGAGTTGATAATTTTGTTCAAAGATCTGCAGGGGTGAAGATTATATGCTTTGGGAAAAATGTTTCTATAATCAGACAATATAAATTTCAAGCATTTTCCTTGTTATTTGAATATTTCTATGAATAAGAAACTGTGATGTTACAACTCCAAATATTCCCTTCTAAAATTGATTTTGTGGTGCAAAGGCTATAACTTGGAGAACTATATTTTTCTTTTGTCTCTTTGCTCCCAAGTAGACTTTTCCAACGTGGTGTTCTGGGAAGAAAACTGCAAGGTTGGAGGAGAGAGGGAGAGAGTCCTTTCTGTTGGGACTGTCTTCCTGCTTGTGCTTCCTAGTTCTGTCAATGTCATAAGTCTTGCTTTTTCACCCCCAAATCAGTATTTTGTTACACACGACAGTTTTCCCACCTCTCAGAATTAGTCTTATAGTGTCGCTTCAAAGACATAAGTACCAGGTGATTTGTGTCCCTTTCTCTGAGGTTTGAGTCAATTCCTTGGGCCCTCTTCTCACTCAGAATGATGAACACTGTCAAACAACCTCACTTTTTCAAATGTATGAATTTTCCCTCTCCAGAACCCTCCTCCCAGGCCTCTAAATGTTAACTTCCCTCTGTTCACTGTCCCCAGAGGTGGTAGCTGCTTCTTGCAGTCAGTAATTTGTTATATTTCATTGGTTTCTTATTGGCTTTTCAGTTCTTCAATATCTAGAATGCTTTATAGTAACTGTTCTCTGCTAAATTAAAGAATGAACATTTTTATCTCTAGACTATATCATGGTTGATTTAGTGTACATATATTGATTCAATATTGTACATCTTATATTAAGAATTTGGTGAACAATATTTTAATTGGTAAGTTTTGTGTTTTGTATACATATTTCTTAATCATTGCTATTTTTATTTTTAAAGGAATGGCACTCAAACCCAATTAGGCTTCCTGTATTATACTTCAGGGAAAAATTTGATCCATAAGTAAAAAAAGAAAGAGAGAAAAACACATAAAGCGAAAATTCAAAAAAGGTATACACCATTTTTTAACAGGAAATTTGATCTGGCAGATTTTGATAGGTGAATAAGATTATGAAAAGCAAAAATTCTGGAATGATGGGAAGGATATTAAAATGAGAAGAAGTTGGATGAGCAAAAAAGATCATGTAAGAACTTTTGGAATGAACTGCAATCAAAGCATTTTGATTACAAAATGTAGAAAACCAGAGATATGAGATGTAGGCCCACATGAACCATTAAGTGGCAGTATCTAAAAAAGTCCATAATCAAGTTAGTGACAAACAATTCTAGGATAATAAAGTTTTAATTATAAAATTATACACATACACACACACACACACACACACACACACACACACACACACATATATATAGGTTGAAAATAACAATCTGCAAATATAGACCTGGAATTAAGGTGAGAAAGTAGACTTGAGATTATAGCTTTGGGAATCATCAACAAGATTATATTGATCACAAATAAAACTCTTTTGTAGCTTCATAATGTGCAATATTTTCATGCTAAAAATCTTTCATGCTAGGCTTCAGCATTACATGAACCAAGAACTTCCAGATGTTCAAGCTGGATTTAGAAAAGGCAGAGGAACCAGAGATCGAATTGCCAGAATTCACTGGATCATAGAGAAAGCAAGGGGATTCCGGAAAATCATCTGCCTCTGTTTTACTAACTACACTAAAGTCTTTGTGTGAATCATAACAAACCGTGTAAAACTCTTGAAGAGATGAGGATAGCAGACAATCTTGTCTGTCTCCTGAAAAACTTGTATGCAGGTCAAGAAGCTCCAGTTAGACCTCCGTATGAGACAACTGACTGGTTCGGGATTGGGAATGGAGTACAACAAGGCTGTTTGTTGTCATCCTGTTTATTTAACTTATATGCTGAGCATATCTTGAGAGATGCCAGGCTGGGTGACTTACAAACTGGAATCAAGAATGGCAGGAGAAACATCAACAACCTCAGATATGTGAATGATACTACTCTAATGGCAGAAAGCAAAGAGGAACTAAAGAATCTCTTAATGAGGGTGAAGGAAAAGAGTGTAAAAGTCAGCTTAAATCTAAATATTAAAAAAAAAAAAAAAAAAAAAAAACCAAGATCATGGCATCCAGCCCCATTTCTTCATGACAAATAGAAGGGGAAAAGGTGGAAATAGTGACAGATTTCCTTTTCCTGGGCTCTAAAGTCACTGTGATTGGTGACTGCAGCCATGAAATTGAAAACGGTTGCTTCTTGGCAGAAAAGCTACGACAAACCTAGACAGTGTGTTGAAAAGTAAAGTCATGACTTTGCCGACAAAGGTCCATGCAGTCAGTGCTATGGCCCTTCCAGTAGTCACTTATGGTTGTGAGTGCTGCACCATAAAGAAGGCAGAGCGCCAAAGTATCGATGCCTTTGAACTGTGGCGCTGGAGAAGACTCCTGAAAATTCCTTAGACAGCAAGGAGATCAAACCAGTAAATCTTAAAGGAAATCAACCTTGAATACTCATTGGAAGGACTGATGCTGAAACTCAAGTTCCAATATTTTGATCACATGATGCAAATAGCCAGCTCATTGGAAAAGTCCATGATGCTGGGGAAGATTAAAGGCAGGAGGAGAAGAGGGTGGCAGATGATTAGATGACTGAACAGCATCACTGGTGCAACGGATATGAAATTGGGCAAACTCTGGGAGATGGTGAGAGACAGGACATCCTGAAGTGTTGCTGTCCATGGGGTCATAAAGAGGAGGACATGACTGGGTGACTGAACAATGAACAAATATGTACAATTGGTGACATTGAAAAAAATAATCTAAATCATTCTCTGCCTTGCTGACTTTAGGTTTGATCATGTAAATTGTTCCAGCTGGTGGTTGTAGGCAGCTATGTTAAGAACTGAGGCTAAAGCAAGTTTATTTAGTTTATATTTTTCTCTAGTACTCATGAGGTTTGCCATAAGGAAAATACTGAATAATGACTGGACCAAGAAGAAAGTGGAGACATATGGAGCAGACATGAACTAACTCAAATATTGAAGCCAAGGACACCTGATATATAGTCAAGAACAGAACTGACTTGCATACCTTTGAGCAAGAAAAATAAATGTGAATTATAGGCCACTGATTTCTGAGTTGATTTTCCATGAAGCATTGTTGTAGTACTAGTCTACTAATACATCTGATACACTATGATCTTGTGGCTTAAACCATCAAGATGAATAGCTTAATTAAGTTTAGTGTGCAAATTCTAACTTTCTTTAATTTAGAACAAAGACAGTAGGGATTTCCCCAGAATTCTATGCATTTCTCTAGTAAATTATCATAATAGTCTATCATTTGTAATTTATTAATAGACACAAAATCAGACAGCTATGAAATAAAAAAAAAATATCAAAATATCATTAGAACAGGATTGTAGACTGTAATATATTCACATATATTTGTGAATGCATTGAAAAGGCAATGTTTATATAATAAAACAATGCCCCTTTTAAATAATGTTCAACTATTTTTTTCTCCTCAGCACTTTAAGTCTATCTTCCATCTAGCAAGTAGGGAGGGAGCATGAGTGCTCAGTCTTGTCCTACTCTTTTCAACCCCATGGACTGTACCCTGCCAGGCTCCTCTGTTCATGGAATTTCCCAGGCAAGAATACTGGACTGGGTTGCCATTTTCTTCTCCAGGGGATATTTCCAGCCCAGAGATGGAATCTCCATCTCCTGCATTGGCAGACAGATTCTTTACCAATTAGCCACCTGGGAAGCCACGGTAGCAAGTATTTCATCTATTTTTTCATAAGAAATTTTGAAATAGTTCCATATTGGACTCTAAGCTAATTTTTTGCCATGGATGAGCCAAGTTCATTTCCCATGTCTAGACAGTTTTCTCAATAGAGCTCATTTGAAATTATCCAGTGAATACAACAGAAAAATTAAAATGACTCAAATATTAATAATGTATATAAATTGCATTTTTCTATGTTACCAGAAAATTAAATACCAAGTTAATTTCCATTGATATTTAGTTTTCAAATTCAGTACAAAATTTCAATTTAGTTCAATTCAAAATCTAAAATCTTTCTGGTTTTGTTTGTTTTGTTTTTTGCTTCATGGGCAGCCACAAAAGTCTTATTTGGGTGCTTGTGAGATTTATGGATACTTTTTTCTTTGGCTATCTGTGGGAAAATGAACAAGACGGCCCCAGTCAGGTTCTCTCACCCCATGTTCTCATGCCTTCTTCACCCATGTTCTACAAACAATGACTTGCATGGCTGTGTAACAGCTGACATCACTTATAGCATGTCTCATGTGCATCACAAGGTATGTGCTTGTTCATGGGCTATTTTGTGCAGCACGCCTGTATGAGCTTCACCACGAAAGCCTTGGCTGCTCTTGCATTAGGGCTACATTACAGCAGCATAATGGTTAAGTTATATGAGGTTATGTTGTGCCTATACTATGGTTCCTTTAGGGTTATGTTATGGCTGTTACTTGGCTCCTATGTCAGCCAGAGGAGAGACTGTGTCATGGCTGCCATGCCAACCCGAAGAGAATAAACTTGTCTGCACTTCCTATGGCTCCACGAGGCTTCTCCCAGCCTCTTAGCTGGAGCCTTGCCTACCCTGGGTTCAGCGAATAATGTAAACAGTGTGAAGAGGATCAGCAGTACACTATCTAAGAATAACATCTCAGAATTTGAATTAAACCAGCTTCAATTTCCTCATGTCTCTCACACTCCAAAAACTCTAAAAGTACACCATTTCTCTAAAATTAACCTTAATGCAATCTCTGTAATTCATTAAAAAAAAAAAAAAAAAAGTAATGATTCAGTGTTACTCCAAAGTGCTTATAGATGAAAGACATGAGAAAAAAAGACAATAAAAATTTAGGTTTCACCTTTCACAAAATGCCAGTTAGTACCAACTGTTCAGAATTTGCATTTGAATGTAATAAATGTAATTATTACATTTATGACATCTGGGGAAAAAATCACCCAGCAAAATGTTAGTCTAGCATCTTGCTTTAAAAAGATGGAGTATGCATCCATATTCACTTTCCCTCTCAGCATTTGAAATGGTTCTGATGTCCCCACATGTAGATTTTTTCTAGGTGACTATTCTTCCTCCTGTGCTTCCCTGAAGTTCCTACATTCCCTTGGCTTCCCCTCGTATATTTACAGAATGCTGTTCCTACATAGTGCTTTTTAGCTTGAATTTAACACACTGTAGAGTCTAAATTAATATAACAATTCTATATGGAAACAGGATATACTTAACTCTACTACCAAGATGCCCTACTATGAAACATGAAACTCTTACATTCCTCAAAGTTCCAGTGGCCTCATATGTTGAGATATTTCTATATTCCCTTCTCTAGAAAGACCACATATTGGAATAGAGGAATACCCTTATTGACTATGTCAAAGCCTTTGACTGTGTGGATCATAATAAACTATGGAACATTTTGAAAGAGATGGGAATACCAGACCATCTGACCTGTCTCTTGAGAAACCTGTATGCAGGTCAGGAAGCAACAATTAGAACTGGACATGGAACAACAGACTGGTTCCAAATAGGAAAAGGAGTACACCAAGGTTGTATATTGTCACCCTGCTTATTTAACTTACATGCAGAGTACATCATGAGAAACACTGGGCTGGAAGAAGCACAAGCTAGAACCAAGATTGCCGGGAGAAATATCAATAACCTCATATATGCAGATGACACCACCCTTATGGCAGAGAGTGAAGACGAACTAAAAAGCCTCTTGATGAAAGTGAAGGAGGAGAGTCAAAAACTTGGCTTAAAGCTAAGTTCAGAAAACTAAGATCATGGCATCTGGTCACATCACTTCATGGCAAATAGATGGGAAACAGTGGAAACAGTGTCAGACTTTATTTTTTGGGGGGCTCCAAAATCACTGCAGATGGTGATTGCAGCCATGAAATTAAAAGACACTTACTCCTTGGAAGGAAAGTTATGACCAACCTAGACAGCATATTAAAAACCAGAGACATTACTTTGCCAACAAAAGTCCGTCTACTCAAGGCTATGGTTTTTCCAGTAGTCATGTATGGATATGAGAGTTGGACTATAAAGAAAACTGAGCACCAAAGAATTGATGCTTTTGAACTGTGGTTTTGGAGAAGACTCTTGAGAGTCCCTTGGACTGCAAGGAGATCCAACCAGTCCATCCTAAAGGAAATCAGTCCTGTGTGTTCTTTAGAAGGACTGATGTTGAAGGTGAAACTCCAATACTTTGGCCACTTCATTCCAAGAGTTGACTCATTGGAAAAGACCCTAATGTTGGGAACGATTGGGGGTGGGAGGAGGAGGGGAGGACAGAGGATGAAATGGCTGAATGGCATCACCAGGTCGATGGACATGGGTTTGGGTAGACTCCGGGAGTTGGTGATGGACAGGGAGGCCCGGCGTGCTGAGATTCATAGGGTCACAAAGAGTCGGACACGACTGAGCGACTGAACTGAACTGAACTATGGGACCTGCCTGGGACAGATTTCCCCCTTCATCCCCTGCCATATCCTCTGCCTGACTTCTGTTTCTATAAAAACTTTAGCTTTCTGGACCTTTTTTTAAGTGAAAATAAAGGAAAGCATTCAAGCAAGACACAAACATAATAGTCCAGGCATCAAACAAAGTTAAGATGTGTACGCCCCAAACCAGTTAGAAAAAGGTGGATGATGCTGCTGCTACTGCTCCTAAGTCGCTTCAGTCGTGTCCGATTCTGTGCGACCCCATAGACGGCAGCCCACCAGGCTCCCCTGTCCCTGGGATTCTCCAGGCAAGAACACTGGAGTGGGCTGCCGTTTCCTTCTCCAATGTGTGAAAGTGAAAAGTGAAAGTGAAGTCGTGCCCCACTCTTAGCGAACCCATGGACTGCAGCCTACCAGGCTCCTCCGTCCATGGGATTTTCCAGGCAAGAGTACTGGAGTGGGGTGCCATTGCCTTCTCCAAAGGTGGATGATGCTGACTCCTAAATGCAACTCAGTCACCACACCACCAATTAGAAGAAGATCACACACCACACGACTTCCCAGCCCATCCTTACCATCTTTAAAAATATTTCTTTGAAAGCCATCAGGGAGTTTGTGTCTTTTAAACATTAACTGCCTGGACTCCTTGCTTGGATAGTGGACCCAAGTTTGGTTTGGTAACAGCCTTATTTTTCTTTTGTCTCCATGCTAACCAATTTGCTGTATATTCTTAAAGGATAATTCCAGGCCCATGATTCCTGTTGCCTAAAATATTTTCTCCTTGATCTTATAATGTCTCTGTTTGTGAATCAATTACCACACTATTCTCAGTCAAATTGCTTGGTTTCAGATCTTGAGGAAGCAAACGTCTAATGAGAACCTCTACAGGTTATCCTATAATATGCACAAAAAATCTTTTCTGTATGTTATTTTGTAATTTATTTGTTAATTTTACAAGACGGTTAATTTCAGTTATTTTAAAGATACCAGAAGCATCCCTATCTGTTGCATTATTTTCTGGTGTTAAGGGTTGAATTGTATTTTCTCAAAAGCTATTGCAGTCTTAACTCACAGTACCTGTGAATGTGGCATTATTTGGAAGTAGAATCTTTGCAAACACAATTAAAGTGAGACCATTAGGATGGATTCTAGTCCAGCATGACTGGTGTCCTAAGGGAAAATTTGGACATAGAGATGGACATGTATAGAAGAAGACAATATGCAGATACAAGGATTATGCCATCCACACACCTAGGAGTGTGTTAGCATACCAGGAGTCAAGAGAGAGGCCTGGAGCAGACTCTCCCCTATAGCTCTCTAAAGAACCTAACTCTTCTGACATCTTTATTTCAGAATTTTAGTGACTATCAGAACCTCAAAACAATATATGTGTATTGTTTGAGTCACTGAATTTGTGGTATTTTTGTTTCAGCAGCCTTAGGAAACTAACACACCTCTGAATAACTGTCATATATGTCTCATTTACTTTTGTTAGTCTCCTATACTTTTCAAGCAGGAACTGGTAATTTTTTTTAAAGTTAATCTACTTTTAACTTTAGTTCTGGTACTTTTGCTGATGCAGGAAAAATGCTGTTTTCAATTGAGGGATCTTTGTTTCCTTTGCTTTCTATTTACTTGGGTCCAGATGTTTATTTTACTAAAGTGGTCCTCCTAATTTTATTTCATAAGTCTCTTGGAGTGAAAGACACAATTTTTGAATTCTGAGTGTGGAGGTGGGGGAACTTCCTTCTTTAAAAAATCCTCACTTCCCCAAATAGGCAAATTCCACTGGGAAAGTCATCAACTACTTGTCCAGAATTCCAAAAAGCTAGATTTAGTTTATAATTTCATGTTTTGCTTAACTTTAGTATCTCATAATCCAAAAAGTCCCCTGTATCCTAGTGTTCCCTTATGGCATAAGAAAAACCTGCTTTGCAGCTGAGAATTCTATTTTTATTTTACTTTATTTAGGATTCTATTTTTTTAATCAAGAAATTCAACAAATGTTTGAATTTCATACTGGTATTCTCAAACTTTCTTTCTGAGATGTGTTCAGTTCTTACCTGATAAACTAGTGCAATTGTTCCAATAAACAAAGAACACTGTTAGAGGATATAATTCTGCACTTCTCTGCCTCCCACTCTACTTATGGAAGATTTCCACTTTCTTAATGTTGCCAAAATCTTGACTTTTTCTTCTTACATGAAATCTTACTGAGTTCTGATCCAGAAAGAAAGTAGCTTCAACTTTGCTAGCTTCAGTTTCAAAAGCAGCCGAGTATGGAGAGATTAATCTTTCTTTTCTGTTTTGTAATAAATTTCTTTTTGAGACCCTCACATTTTTTCTAAGCAAATCTCTTTTCTTCTTTTCCTGAATCAAATGCCTTCCATTGTTTTTCTTTCATTTTCAATACAGTTTCAATTCTGACTAAAAAAATAAACTGCTTTTTAAACTCATATTATTCTCCACTATATATTCTCTGTGCAATCTTAAGTCCAACTGACAATGTAGTAAGAGAACAGTATTTCTAAATTATCACTTAGCCCTTGGGTTCATAATAGTTACACTGATTTCTTTTTTTTCCTATCTTACCTTAGTGGTATGATTTCTCATGGTTTCAAATTTCTGTTCCACATTATCTGTTCACTGAACATACTCATCCCACTGTGATGTTGATTTATCCACAAACTGTGGGTTCCTGAAATCCTCAATTGAAATCTTGGAGAATGTCAGAGCCCATCTGAAAACATGGTGTGTAAATGACTACAGAAGCTTCAGGGGATGTCACAGGGAGTCAAACTTTACTGTTATGACATTGTCTTCCTTGGACTTGAACGTTATTCATAGATACCAAGGAAAACAAAGTTGAGCAAGCCAGGTCCCCATGCTGCTGCTGATCAATTTCTTAAATTTTATATATTGTCAAATTCACATATTTACACACTGCTTTTCTAGCTTTTATTCCTTGCTTTCATTTTAAAGTCTTGTTTTGCATACCCAGGTAAGAAAAATAAAAATAGAGTTATCAAAAAACTATTCAACCTCTATCACAGAACCTGCCTATATTTGACTCTTCTGAAATAAGAATAAAAATGCTTTGTTAATAATGCAACAATAAATTATTATAATATCACTTTTGCTACATCAGAATCTTCAGGCTTTTCTCACAAAACTTTTCTCCAAAATAAATTTCTTTTAAAATATATTCAGATAATCCCACACCAACCTCGTACATATAAATGGTTCAGATAGAATATGATAATCTGATCTTTGTGATTTTTTTCTTTAATGTCAAGAAGAAAACAAAGTATAGTTTTTCAAGGACTTTTCAAGCCTTTGGTATATTTTACCACTACATTTGACTACCTCAATCATTTTTCTGGGTTCAGTTGTCTATTGATTAATAGGATGAGTTTTATTTTCACATGGAATCCCTCATTTGTAACTTCCCAAACTAAAGTTACATTTATACCACTGCTGAAAGAAAAGGCCAATCTTATATGCATCCCCAGGAACAAAGTACATAGTAAGACACTTCCCTTACTTCGGAAGGTGCATCGGTTTAAGTAGCCTAGCTCCTGAACCCTTGAGTCCAGTGTCCTTAGTTCAGAACTTGAGACTAGCTAAACTTAGGGTTAATGTGAGGAAATTATAATAGCAAGGAATGACTAGGACATAGCAGGGGAAAAAAATGAAAATATAAGGTCAATTATTTGGATCAAAAAATTCAGAAATAAGGAAGTTAAAGAACAGGGAAGAGTGTTTTAATGACTGCAAGACACCATAATCCTGTCTTCTGTCTTAGCTTCTCAATGTAGATAGATTCTTCTGGGTGAGGAGGCAATAGAAGAGCAAGAAGA
Organism: Muntiacus reevesi; assembly: GCF_963930625.1. Taxonomy (NCBI): domain Eukaryota; kingdom Metazoa; phylum Chordata; class Mammalia; order Artiodactyla; family Cervidae; genus Muntiacus; species Muntiacus reevesi. Next base: position 41,116,188 of record NC_089259.1, on the reverse strand, counting down.
ATGGATAGTGATGTCTATTCTTCCTTATGTGAATGGGGGACCAAAAGTGACCATGTTACTCTCCTAAAAGATTTATTCTTGCACACAAAAATTATTTCTTACATATTAGCAAATACTGAGCTGTTCAATGGAATTCATCAGAAATCAAGAAAAAGGAGGCAAACACCAATGTAATCATTATCAAAAGACACAAAAACAATGCATTTAATAGAATTCTATCTTTAATCTTGATAACAATGTTATAAAGGTGATTTCTGAAGAATAGCAGAAAAATCACTGACATTCACAATCTAAGATAACTGAAATTAAATTCTAGTTAAAAAGCATCCAACTCTGTTACCTTGAAAAAATCTCTGAATCTTTCAGAATCTTAGTAGTTTCTTGACAAAAGAAAAATAGCAATATTACCTATCTTATAGGATCATCATGAGGAGAGCATGAAAATCACTTGTGTAAAAAAAGCAATCACAGTGCTTTGCATATTTTGGTGTTCTATGGACAGTATTACCTTTTAAATAATGTTTGTTGATCTTCAGTCCCTAAGTCATGTCTGACTGTTTGTGACCCCAGGGACTGCAGTACCCAAGCTTCCCTGTCCTTCACTAACTCCTGGAGTTTGCTCAAAATCATGTCCATTGAGTTGAAGATGTTATCTAATCATCTCACCTTTTGCCCCACCTTCTCCTTTTGCCTTCAATCTTTCTCATCATCAAGGGCTTTTCCAATGTTCGGCTCTTCATATTAGGTAACTAAATCATTGGAGTTTCAGCTTCACCATCAGTCTTTACAGTGAATACTCAGGGTTGATTTCCTTTAGAATTGATTGGTTTGATTTCCTTGTTCTCCTAGGAATTTTCAAGAGACTTCTCCAGCACCACAGTTCAAAAGCATCAATTCTTCAGCACTCAGCCTTCTTTTTGGTCCAATTCTTGCATCCATACATGACTATTAGAAAAAACACAGCTTTGAATATATGGACCTTTTTTAGGCAAAGTAATGTCTCTGCTTTTAACATGCTGCCAGTTTGTCATAGCTTTTCTTCCAAGGAGCATGCATCTTTTAACTTCAAGGTTGCAGTCATCATCCACAGTGAGAGCCCCCAAAAATAAAGTCTCTCACTGCTTTCACTTTTTCCCTGTTTTATTTGCCATGAAGTGATAGCACGGGATGACATGATCTTAGTTTTAGAATGTTGAGTTTTAAGCCAGTTTTTTCACTCTCTTCTTTCACTATTATCAAAAGGCTCTTTTTTTCCCTCCCCACTTTCTGCCATTTAGATAATGCAGTGTGTCTTAAATTAATGATAGCAATGTTGGAAAATGTAACCATAATGTATAAAAACACACTCTAGATGTGTCATGTCCTTCACTGCTTTTAATATATACTTCCATTGTCTTCCTCCATGCACATTCCTTGACCTTTTGTTTCAAAAAGATCAAAGAAGGGAGTCAGAGGTAGTTTATTTCTAGGCATCAGTAAGTATATGATTTCCCTAGATAGTGTCTAGTTAGCAAGAACTAGGAAAAATGATGGATAGGAGACATGCATGCAAACGCTACTTCTTCTCAGCATGGCAGTTGTGATATATCTTCTTTGAACCATTGCTCCACAATATTTTTACCAAATGCAACTGGATAGCACCAGATCTCGGCTGCAGCCAGTAGCTGGCTTTCTCTGGCTTTCTGGACAGGAGCTTCTCTGAGGTCTCAACCTGTGGAAACTGCTAGATTTCTGTGTATTCAAGAACTGAACTGTGAAGGTGGTAGCATGCGCTGGGTGAATTGTGACAAATGGGCAAGATATTAAGAGGCAAATGACCCTCTTTCTTCCCAAACAAATAATTTCAAATTATATTTTACATGTATCATTATGTGTATGCTGGTAGCACACATGTATCCTACTAGGAAGGACTGAGTGATAGTTCTTGACAGAGTTTACCTGCACCATAATGCAATATCAGTTGTAACTACATCCCTGGTTCAGTCTTATCAAATTAACAACCTGAACCAGAACAGTTTCTTGAGCTCTGCTTTCTGAAGAAAACAGTTTAAGGCTATTTTTCTTTTTTTTTTTTTTTTTGTTTTTGTTTGTTTGTTTGTTTTTTGATGGCTCGAATAGTAAATTATATGTCATGTGTACTTTACTTTGATTCTTAAAATATTTTATTGCAATAAATATAATTTACAATTTTGTGTTAGTTTCAGGATAGCAAAGTGACTTAGTTTTGTACTTACACGCATACATATATGTGTTTATATATTACGGCTGCACGGTGCTGGAGCAGTGAATGGCGGAGAGAAGACAACCCACGTCCAAGATAAGGACCAGTGGCTGCACTTTGCTGGAGCAGCCGTGAAGAGATGGCCCATGTCCAAGGTAAGAGAAACCCAAGTAAGATGGTAGGCACTGAGAGAGGGCATCAGAGGGCAGACAGAATGAAACCACAATCACTGAAAACTAACCGGTCTGATCACATGGACCACAGCCTTGTCTAACTCAATGAAACTAAGCCATGTTGTGTGGAGCCACCCAAGACAGACGGGTCATTGCAGACAGTTCTGACAAAATGTGGCCTACTGGAGAAGGGAATGGCAAACCACTTCAGTATTCTTGCTTTGAGGACCCCCTGAACAGTATGAAAAGGCAAAAATATGGGAAAGTGAAAAATGAACTCCCCAGATCACTAGGTGCCCAATATGCTACTGGAGATCAGTGGAGAAATAACTCCAGAAAGAATGAAGGGATGGAGCCAAAGCAAAAATAGCATCCAGTTGTGGATGTGACTGATGACAGAAGAAAGGTCAGATGCTGTAAAGAGAAATATTGCGTAGGAACCTGGAATATTAGGTCCATGAATCAAGGCAAACTGGAAGTGGTCAAATAGGAAATGACAAGAGTGAACCTCAACATTTTAAGAATCAGTGAACTACAATGGACTGGAATGGGTGAATTAATTCAGATGACCATTATATCTACTACTGTGGGCAGGAATCTCTTAGAAGAAATGGAGTAGCCATCAGAGTCAACAAAAGAGACCAAAATGCAGTACTTGGATGCCATCTCAAAAATGACAGAATGATCTCTGTTCGTTTCCAAGGCAAATCATTCAATATCACAGTAATCCAAGTCTATGCCCTGACAAGTAATGCTGAAGAAGCTGAAGTTGAATGGTTCTATGAAGACTTACAAGACCTTTTAGAACTAACACCCAAAAAGATGTCCTTTTCATTATAAGAGACTGGAATGCAAAAGTAAGAAGTCAAGAAACATCTGAAGTATCAGGTACATATGTCCTTGGAGTCCGGAATGAAGCAGGGCAAAGGATAATAGAGTTTTGCTAAGAGAACACACTGGTCATAGCAAACACCCTCTTCCAACAACACAAGAGAAGACTACACATGGACATCACCAGATGGTCAACACCGAATTCAGATTGATTATATTCTTTGCAGCCAAAGATGGAGAAGCTCTATCAGTCAGTAAAAAAGAGACTGGGGGCTGGCTGTGGCTCAGATCATGAACTTCCTATTGCCAAATTCAGACTTAAATGGAAGAAAGTAGGGAAAACCACTAGACCATTCAGGTATGATCTAAGTCAAATCCCTTATGATTATACAGTGGAAGTGAGAAATAGATATAAGGGACTAGATCTGATAGACAGAGTGCCTGATGAACTATGGATGGAGGTTTGTGACATTGTACAGAAGGCAGTGATAAAGATCATCCCCAAGAATAAGAAACACAAAAAGGCAAAATAGTTGTCTGAGGAGGCCTTTAAAATAGCTTAAAAAGAAGAGAAGGGAAAAGCAAAGGAGAAAAGGAACTATATACCCATTTGAATGCAAAGTTCCAAAGAATAACAAGGAGAGATAAGAAAGCCTACCTAAATGATCAGTGCAAAGAAATAGAGGAAAATAATAGAATGGGAAAGGCTAGAGATCCCTTCAAGAAAATTCGAGATACCAAAGGTACATTTCATGCAAAGATGGGCTCAATAAAAGACAGAAATGGTATGGACTTAACAGAAGCAGAAGATATTAAGAAGAGGTGGCAGTAACACAGAAAAACTGTACAGAAAATATCTTCATGACCCAGATAACCACGATGGTGTGATCACTTACCTAGAGCCAGACATCCTGGAATGTGAAGTTAAGGGGGCCTTAGGAACGATTACTATGAAAAAAGCTAGTGGAGGTGATGAAATTCCAGTTGAGCTATTTCAAATCCTAAAAGATGATGCTGTGAAAGTGCTGTACTCAGTATACCAGCAAATTCGGAAAACTCAGCAGTAGCCACAGGACTTGAAAAGTTCAGTTTTCATACCAATCCCAAAGAAAGGCAATGCCAAACAATGCCCAAACTATCACACAATTGGAGTTATCTCACATGCTAGCAAAGTAATGCTCAAAATTCTCCAAGCCAGGCTTCAACAGTACATGATCCATAAAATTCCAGGTGTTCAAGCTGATTTTTGGAAAGGGAGATGAACCAGAGATCAAACTGCAAACATCCTCTGGATCATTGAAAAAGCAAGAGTATCAGATAAAACATCTATTTCTGCTTTGTTGATTATGCCATAACCTTTGACTGTGTTGTTCACAATAAACTGTGGAACATTCTGAAAGATATGGGAATACCAGACCATCTGACCTGCCTCTTGAGAAACCTGTATGCAGGTCAGGAAACAACAGTTAGAACTGGACATGGAAAAACAAACTGGTTCCATATAGGAAAAGAAGTTCTTCAAGGCTGTCTATTGTCACCCTGCTTATTTAACATATATTCAGAGTACGTCATGTGAAATGCTGGGCTGGATGAAGCACAAAGCTGGAATCAAGATTGCTTGGAGAAATGACAATAACCTCAGATATGCAGATGACACCACCCTTTTGGCAGAAATTGAATAAGAACTAAAGAGCCTCTTGATGAAAGTGAAAGAGAAGAGTGAAAAAATTGACTTAAAACTCAACATTCAGAAAATTAAGATCATGGCATCTGGTCTCATGACAAATAGATGGGGAAACAGTGGAAACAGTGTCAGACTTTATTTGGGGGGGGGGCTCCAAAATCACTTCAAATGGTGACTCCAGCCATGAAATTAAAAGACTCTTGCTCCTTGGATGGAAAGTTATGACCAACCTAGACAGCATATTAAAAAGCAGAGACATTACTTTGCCAACAAAGGTCTATTTAGTCAAGGCTATGGTTTTTCCAGTAGTCATGCATGGATGTGAGAGTTGGACTATAAAGAAAGCTGAGCACCAAAGAATTGATGCTTTTGAACTTGGTGTTGGAGAAGACTCTTGAGAGTCCCTTGGACTTCAAGGAGATCCAACCAGTCCATCCTAAAGGAGATCAGTCCTGGGTGTTTACTGGAAGGACTGATGCTAAGGCTGAAACTCCAATACTTTGGGCACCTGAAGAGCTGACTCATTTGAAAAGACTCTGATGCTGTGAAAGATTGAGGGCAGGAGGAGGAGGGCAGAGGATGAGATGGTTGGATAGCATCACCAACTCAATGGACTTGAGTTTGGGTAAACTCTGGGAGTTGGTGATGGACAGGGATGCCTGGCATGCTGCAATCCATGGGGTCACAAAGAGTTGGACATGGTTGAACGACTGAACAGAAATGAACTGAATGCATACACTTTCAGATTATTTTTCCAAATAGATTGTTACAGAATATTGAATAGATTTATCTGTGCTATGGCTTCCTGAGTGACTCAGTGGTAAAGAATCTCTCTGCCAATGCGAGGAAATTCAGGAGACATGATATCTATCCCTGGGTTTGGAAGATCCCCAGGAGGGGGAAACCTTCTCCAGCGTTCTTGCCTGGAGAATCCCATGGAGAGAGGAATTTAGGAGACTACAATCCACAGGTTCACAAAGAGTAGGACATTACTGAGTGACTGAACCCCCACACATCCTCTCACAACCCATACTGTACAGTAGGTCCTTAATAGTTGTCTATTTTATATATGATAGTGTGAATATGCTAATCCCAATCTCCTAATTTATCAGCTTCTCCCATGTTTCTTCTATTGTAGCCATAAATTTGATTTCAAGACCGGTGGATCTGTTTCTGTGTTGTAAATAAGTTCATTTGTATCGTTTTTAAAATTAGATTCCACATGTAAATGATATCATGTGAGATATGTTTTTCTCTGTCTGATTTATTTCACTTAGTATGATAATATCTAGTTCCATTCATTTTGCTGTAATGGCATTATGTTGTTATCTTTAAGACACCTATCAGGATGACCATCATCAAAAATACACAAACAATAAAATACTGGAGAAAATGTGAAGGAAAGAGAACCTTGCTGTACTGTTATTGAGAAGATAAATTGGTACAACCATTATGGAGAACAGCATGGGGGTTCCTTAAAAAACTACATATGAAACATCCATATGATCCAACAATCCCACTCTAGGCATATATCCAAAAAAAATAATAATTTGAAAAGATACATGCACCCCGATATTCATTGCATCACTATTTATAATAGCCAAAACATGGAAGCAACACAAATGTTCATTGACAGGGGAATGGATGAATAAATTGTGGTATATATATATATATATACACTCCAGTATGTTTTTGAAATTTAGTTATTAAGACTCACATGGGTCAACTGAAGTTAACATTGACCATCATGGAGCCAGTCCCTGGCAACTTCTAATCTACTTGCCATCTCTCTTGATTTGCCTATTATGAATGTTTCATATAAATGCTATAATGTAGTGTGTGGCATAAAAAATGATATTGTTGCTTTCACTTAGCATGATGTTTGCAAGAATTATCTATGTTGTGGTCTGTTTCACTACTTCATCCCTTTTTATGGCTGAATGATATTTCATTTTATGAATACAACTGAATATCCATTGGAAGGACTGATGCTGAGTCTGAAACTCCAGCTCCAATATTTTGGCCCCCTGATGGGAAGACTGACTCATTAGAAAAGACCCTGATGCTGGGAAAGATTGAAGGCAGGAGGAGAAGGGAATGACAGAGGATGAGATAGTTGGATGGCATCACCAACTCAATGCACATGAGTTTGAGCAGGCTCTGGGAGATGGTGATGGACAGGGAAGCCTGGTGTGGTGCAGTCCATGGGGTCACGAAGAGTCAGACACAACTGAGTGACTGAACAACAATAACAACAGTGAATATAACACATTTTGTTTACCTGCTTGACAGTAATAGACATTGGACTGTTCATTTTGTGGTCATTATAAATAATGCTTCTGTGAACATTTGTGAAGATATTTTTATGTGGACATATATTTTCAATGCTCTTTGACAAATAATTAGTAGTGAAATATTTGATAACTCAATGTTCTATATTTTGAAGAACTCTGAAATTGTTTTTCACGGTGGCTGAATAATTTTACAATCTTATCATCAATGTATCAAGGTTCCAGTTTTTCTGCATGCTTGCAATTCTCATTTTCTGGCATTTAAAAATTTTACCTATCCAAGTGGGCTTGAATGCAATATTAGTGAGGTTTTGATTTCCATTTCTCTAATGACTAATGTGCTGTGCTAAGTCACATCAGTCATGTCTGACTCTTTGCGACCCTATGAACTGTAGCCAGCCAGGCTCCTTTGTCCTTCAGATTCTCCTGACAAGGATACTGGAATGGGTCACCATGCTCTCCTCCAGGGTATCTTCCCAGGGTATCTTCCCCTGGTATTTCCAGGGTATCTACTCAGGGATAAAACTCTCATCTCTTAATCTCCTTTAAGAGATTTTATCACTAGCACCACCTGGAATTTTGAGTATTATTTCATGGATGCATTGCCCATTTGTATAAGTTCTCTGGTCAAATAAATGCATTCTTTTTCTTTTGTTGCTTGTGTGAGTATAAGAGAATGTATCATTTTTTTCATAATTCTTAGTGTAGTTATAGTGGAGAAAGCTCTTTTTCTTAAATTGGATTTTGCAAAGCATTTGGTTACAGCCTTCAGAACAGCAGGGAAGACTTAGTGAGATTAAGCAATAATAATAAGATCAATTCTAGCTCTTTATTATTTAAATATGTTTTCCATATTTAGAAGGATGATAGGACAAATTCATTATTGGCTTCTGAGAGCTAATATTCAGGCCCTATGGCTCTGTTCTTTTACAGGGAAGGCAATTATCTGAAGATATGTGGCTTGCCTAAGATCACCCAGCAAGTTATTGGCATAGTAGGAATGTGAACACATGGACTCTCAGTTTCCCATCTGTTGCCTAGTTCATTTGGCTGCTTTGCTAGGAGTGCGTATGGATGTATATTTATGTAGTATTTTAGGAACAAGCAAAAGAAAGTGGGATGGTTTGTGCATTGTTTCAGGTAGACAGGGAAGTAGGAATAAAAGCAATTTTCCTTCTTAATAACAAATATATTAAAGGTGATTCTACCACTCTGAGAGAGAAGTAGAGTAAATAATTATGCTGTATGTGTTAGTTGCTCAGTTGTGTTCAACTCTTTGCAGCCCCATGGACTATAGCCCGCCAGGCTCTTCTGCCCATGGAATTCTCCAGGCAAGAATACTGGAGTGTGTTGCCATTTCCTACTCCAAATAATTACCCCATTTCAAAACATTTAGATATTTAATTCTATATTACTTTAGATAGAGCTAACCAAAACTTTGGGAGATATAGATAGATAGATGATAGATAGATAGATAGATGATAGATAGATACTGTTATACATCATTATAAAAGTTATGGCCCTACTATGATGGATAGCATAAAAATGTTATGCATAGGTGGAAGAGAAAAAGTGTCTCTGTATTAGGTGAGCAGAGGATTAAAAACAGAGTCTCGAGAGCCTCCTTATTCAATATCTATAGAACACATTGTTCTAAACAAAGCTGAAAACATAACGAAGGGACAGGTAGAAAGTAGGAAACTATAACAAGGAGTTACAGTTAGAGAAAGGAAGAAAGGAAAGATGAAAAGGATGATGGAGCATAAACCAACAGGAGGAAAACAAATAGGACAGTGGAGGAAGCAAAGATCAATATGTTTGCATGTCTTAATTTCTACAACTTAGTCCGAAATACTATTCAAAGTTTTGTTCTGTTGTTTTGCTTAATTTCTCTTGAGAAGAGAACCTTATACTGTGACATGGAATAAGAAGACTAAGTTATGTAAACATTTCTGATTTAGTCCTCAGTTGTACCTTTGAGAGAATGATCAGGATATGTGTGCATATTAATCCTGTGTATGTCGCCTATACCTCCTTATCTTCTAGTACTCCCTCTCTCCAGCACTGAAAGTAGGTACATAAATAAAGAAAAGGGATGTTATGATCATTTCATCTTATACAGAATATCCTCCTTCCCCACCAAGTGATGCCTCTCTGCCTCCAGCAACATGAAACCCACATGTGGGAGAAAGATAATTGTATTAATCACATAATACAAAAGCATAAGAACATGATCACCTAAACTATATATATTGTAAATGATGCTGCTCTTCTATTTTAAGCGAGATCGTTACATTCATTTTCTACCTCCTTTCTTTAGAGTAAAAATACATTCAGTGATAAAGTACTGATTCATATAAAACAATGGCAACTAAACTGTGTTAACATGATCTTTCTAATTTCAAATATCCTAAAGTGAGAAGTTTAAAAGAATGCCCTAATGTTATTTACACCGATTATCCAGAATATATTTCAATTTTTTTATTAATGCACTTTTTTATTTAAAATGTTTTAATTATTTTCATTAGAAGTGTTTCATTTTATAAGTGAATTGAAAGGTTCACCATTATGTTATAAGTCAGTTTGAAGTATATTAGGAATTTCACAGTTAATTTTCAATTACTAATCATTGTTCAGCTTCCCTTGTGGCTCAGCTGGTGAAGAATCCGCCTGCAATGCGGGAGACCTGGATTCGATCCCTGGGTTGTGAAAATCCCTGGAGACCGGAAAGGCTACTCACTCCAGTATTCTGGCCTGGAGGATTTCATGAACTGTAAAGTCTATGGGGTCGCAATGAGTCGGACACGACTGAGCGACTTTCACTTTCACTTTCTTCAATCATTGTTCATGACCAAATACAACATTATGAGTGTTTAAATAATCACCAGTTTAATATACAAGAATTAGAACTGAATAATTTTCTTGATAGACATACACGATCTACTACATCTTTATATAGGTTAAAACTATATTCTTCTCTGTAAAGAAACCTCATAATCATCAGGAGACTGAGATTTAAAAGAAAAAAAAAATCTCTCTCTAGCTATATAAGCATCATATGAATTCCTTGATTTTTCAATAAAAAATACAAGATAGAAAATTTATCATTACATCTTAAATTTTAAGATACTTAATGAATAAATTGCTAATACTCAAATATGAGAAAGTTTAACTAAACATAATATTACATGCGGGAAATATGATATAAAAACTAGACATAAAGTGGGAAAAATTCAACACAAGCAACTCAAAAATTAGTAAAGTACTATTAGACTCTAAAGACTATTATTTTATATGAAGGAATATATTAATTTGAAGTAGGGACCCAAGCTAATTTGTTGGAGATCTTCAGTTTGTCCCCCTGTATTCCATGGGCTAACCTTGTCATTGAAACGCATCCTCAAGAGAAAGCCAAATACCTGAAGTATTACTTAACAATCTCCTTGTTATATTATGTAGTTTCTATTTTTACAATATATGTGTCAACTGCAAGGATTTTCAGGTGATTCAAAAACTTTAAATTAGTAAGGTGAGTACAAATTCCAAAAACATGCCAAAGTGCAGAAATGAACACTTACTTTTGTTGAGTTGTAGCATTGAGCAACAAAGGAGTGATTTGACAGCAGTGACAAGTGACTTAGCATATGACACTTTGAGGCCACACAGCTTCCAGGGAGAGTAAGATTCCAGTTATTTTTTCCTACTAGACTGTGGGCTATGGTGCATCAGATAAGTGACTTTCAAGCCTCAGGCAGCTATAACTCAAGGAAACAGAAGATTAGTGGGTTTGGCAATGATTCCAGATGAAAGACTACAGCTGAACTTATGGTAGCTTATTTTTATCTATCCCACTGTCTGCTGTTCCTCCCTAGAGATCTGCTTTCTTTTTCTCTACTTTTTCTATCCAAGAGAGTTAATGGAACATACAACATCAATAACACAACTAATCTATGAAGTAGACACACAAAAAATCTCTTGTAACAGAGACCTAGAATTGCAGCAGTGTAAGATAGGAATCAAGAGTATAGATTTCAGTCCCAGGTCTATTATTTTCCAGGGAAAGACACTGAACGTCATTTTTTTTTTTTTTTTTCCAATGGAAGAGTTGTTATATTTGATGCACAAAATAACTTTTATTTCTACAATTCCATTGTTCTACCTTCTTTAATTTGATGCAATTTTGTACAGTTCTTTTCATTATCTATGACAAGATTTTACTTCTTTCATCTTTATTCGCCATCAGCTGTTTTCTTTACATTAGTTCTTTTAGTTATAACACATACCCAATTTATACTCTATATCTTTACATTTGCTGGAACTATAGACTTCTTTCCATGTAACAAGCCAGATATTTTTATTAAAGTGTGCACTCTAATTTTCTAGTTATTATACATGAAATGCATCCATATGATTTATTTCCAGAGATTACAAATAAATACTTTCTCACCATTTCAAAGAGCCTACTCAGTTGCTCAATGTGTCCAACTCTTTTGAGACCCCATGAACTGCACCATGCCAGACTTCCCTGTCCATCACCAACTCCCAGAGCTTGCTCAAACTCATGTCCATAAAGTCAGTGATGCCATTCAACCATCTCATCCTCTGTCGATCCATTTTCCTCCCACCCTCAATCTTTCCCAGCGTGAGGGTCTTTTCCAATGAGTCAGTTCTTGGCATCAGATGGCCGAAGTATTAGAGCTTCAGCTTCAGCATCAGTCCTTCCAATGAATATACATCCTGGTAATATATATCAAATATGAAAACTAGTAGCTCTGTAATTTATGTAAAGTATTACTGACCTTATGCAAAAAAACTTTATGTTAAGGCCCCCACATAATGGCTCATGGACCAAAATGTTTCAATCAATGAATCCCCCCCTCCTCTAATTCTGACACTCCAAAATCCCCTGGACTAAAACAGCTGCAGAATTTTATGGTGAATTATTTTGTTATGAATTTCTACCAAATGTGAAAATATAAGACTATTACATTTGTTTAAGTTTCAAAATTATATCCTTTGCTTATCTTTATACTATAGTTGCTATTATTTTAATGAATTTCATAAATGTATCAGATGTTAATATGCTTTTAAATTCAACAGTCAATGCAATTCGGTAGCAGCTGTGATGCCACTACAAAAAAAAAATATTGTTTTGACATGTTATAATCTCTTTACTTTTATAATTCTTGGAAATTAAGTGAATTTCTTCTCTATTTTCAGCCATATGATAGTTTTCTGGGAAAAAAAGTTTTAATAAAAACTTTTCTGTCAGAAAGCTTTCTTTCTAAGAAAAATTCAGTTCAGTTCAGTTCAGTCGCTCAGTTGTGTCCGACTGTTTGAGACCCCATGAATTGCAGCATGCCAGGCCTCCCTGTCCATCATCAACTCCCGGAGTGTACTCAAACTCATGTCCATCGACTCGGCGATGTCATCCAGCCATCTCATCCTCTGTCGTCCCCTTCTCCTCCTGCCCCCAATTCCTCCTAGCATCAGGGTCTGTTCCAATGAGTCAACTCTTCGCATGAGGTGGCCAAAGTACTGGAGTTTCAGCTTCAACATCAGTCCTTCCAATGAACACCCAGGACTGATCTCCTTTAGGATGGACTGGTGGGATCTCCTTGCAGTCCAAGGGACTCTCAAGAGCCTTCTCCAACACCACAGTTCAAAACCATCAATTCTTTGATGTTCAGCTTTCTTTATAGTCCAACTCTCACATCCATACATGACCACTGGAAAAACCATGACCTTGACCAGATGGACCTTTGTTGGCAAAGTAATGTCTCTATTTTTTAATATGCTGGCTAAGTTGGTCATAGCTTTCCTTCCAAGGAGTAAGAGTCTTTTAATTTCATGGCTGCAGTCACCATCTGCAGTGATTTTGGAGCCCCCCAAAATAAAGTCTGGTACTGTTTCCATTATTTCCCCATCTGTTTGCCATGAGGTGATGGAACCAGATACCATGATCTTAGTTTTCTGAATGTTGAGTTTTAAGCCAACTTTTTTCACTCTCCTCTTTCACTTTCATCAAGAAACTCTTTAGTTCTTCTTTGCTTTCTGCCATAAGGGTGGTGTCATCTGCATATCTGAGTTTATCGACATTTCTCCCAGCAAATCTTGATTCCAGCTTGTACTTCATCCGGCCCAGCGTAAAAAAGAGTAGAAAACTTTGCACTAAATTTTACCAACACAAGTTAAATTCAAACCAAGTAAAGAGAATTATAGACTAATTTTATGTGTTAACCCAGATAAAAAAATCTATATGCCACACATTCTTTGATATTATGGAAAATGAAGACTATTTAGTTTTGATCAAGTGAAATTTATCCTTGGAATGCAAAATTATTATCAAAATGTTTCAATGAAAATTGGACTACATCATACAAACCAATATGCCAAATAGTACATAGCCAAATAGTACAGAACCTGGACATGTTAAATATCATTTAGTAATTTTACTGCTTTATATTTTATTTAATAAGCTATTGGAAACTTGTTAAAATAGGAATAGGAGCAATTGCATGTTCACTCTTTTCTACCATATTCTAGAGTTAAACACAGAATTTCTAATTGTGCTGGATATCCCATTCAAGGATAAAAGCCTTAATTCTGGGGTTATAAGGTTTTAAAGATGCACAACTGAGAAAGAGGAGTCAAAGCCTTGGGATTAACCAAAATTTATTGTTTCAAGCTTCGGACTATGATTATTTTCCTTAAAAATCTTCTGTGCCCTACTTGCATATCCATCCTCCCCTTTCCTAAATCATGACAAGTATTGATCTTTTTAACCGTCTCTTTAATTTGGTCCTTTTATAAGATGTTATATAGTTGGAATAATATAGTATGCATCTTTTTCATATTGGCTTCTTTCACTTAGGAATATTCTTCAGGTTCTTCCATTTCTTTCCACAATTTGATGACTCATTTCTTTTTGCAATAAATAATATTCCATTGTCTGGATATCTCATGATTTATTTTCCCATTTAACTGACAAAGGACATCTCGGTTGCTTCCATGTTTTTGGTAATGAAGAAATAGCTACTATAAACACCTTTGTGAAGAATTTTGTGTGAATGTAAATTTCTAATTCCTTTGGATAAATTCTAAGGAGCATGCTTGCTAGATTGTATGGAAAGGGTATATTCAACTTTGTTCAGTTCAGTTAAGTTCAGCTCCGTTGCTCAGTTGTGTCCAACTCTTTGCGACCCCATGGACTGCAGCACACCAGGCTTCCCTGCCCATCACCAACTTCTGAAGCTTGCTCAAACTCATGTTCATTGAGTCAGTGATGCCATCCAACCATCTCAACCTTTGTTGTCCCGTTCTCCTCCTTCCTTCAATCTCTCCCAGCATCAGGGTCTTTTACAATGAGTCAGCCCTTTGCATCAGGTGACCAAAGTATTGGAGTTTCAGCTTCAGCATCAGTCATTCCAATGAATATTCATGATTGATTTCCTTTACTGATAAACTGTCTTTCAAAGTGATTATACCATTTTGCCTTCCCACCAGCAGTGAATATGTTCTGTGCCTCCAAGTTCTTGCCAACATTTGGTATTGTTATGCATAAAGAGAAAAAAGAAAGAACCTAGAAACAGACCTTAGAGGCCTACAGGTCTTTTTATTTTTTATTTTAGGCCTTTTTAATTGACTGTTTTCTTACTGTTGAATTTTAAGTGTTCTTTGACTATTTTGGATAAGAGTCCTGTGGCAGATATTGTTTGTGTGTGTGCAAATATTTTATCCTGGTCTATGGCTTGTCTTTTCATTCTCTTGACAGTGACTTAAGAGCAGAATTTTTTTTTTTAATTTTATTAAAATCCAGTTTATCATTATTTTATTCTGGGTTATGTTTTTTTGTATTATATGTAAAAGCCACTGCCAGACCCAGGGTCATTTAGATGTTTGGCCATATTACTTCCTAGTTGTTTTATATTTTTGTTTTACATTTAAGTTTGTGATCCATTTTGAGTTACGTGTGTGTGCTTCATCACTTAGTTATGTCTGTCTTCTTGTGTCCCTATGGACTGCAGTCTGCCAGGCTCTTCTGTCCATGGGGATTCTCCAGGCAAGAATACTGGAGTGGGTTGCCATACCCTCCCCCAGGGGATCTTCCCAACCCAGGAATTGAACCCTGGTCTCCCATGTTACAGACAGATTCTTTACCATCTGAGCCACCATCGAGTCCATATAGGATATGCATCTGGATTCTTTTTTCCCCTCCTTTTGGATATTGAGTTGTCCCCATACCTTTTGTTGTAAAGAATATTTTTGTTCTGTTGTATTATCTTTGCTCCTCTTTTGATTGCATTTTGGATCATGCATTTTTGAGCTCTCTGCTTTGCCCTATTGATCTTTTTTACAAGTCATTTTGTCAGTGTTACCCTTTCTTGACTACTGTAGTTTTATAGTAAGTCTTGACATTATATAGTGTTACTTGTCTAAAATTGTTCTTTTCCTGCAATGTTGGGTTGGTTATTCTGGGTTTTTTTCCCACTCCATATAAGCTTTTTTTTGTTGTTTTTTGTATTTTATTTGATTTTTTAATTTTTTTATTCTTTTTTTCCATTTTTTTTTAGTTTTATCAAGATATATCTAACTTATAGTGTTGTGTAAGCTTAAAGTATATAGCGTAATAATTGACATATATTCGCCATGAAATTATTACCACAGTAAGTTCAATGAACATGCATCATCTCATATAGATATAAAACAAAAAATAAAAATATATTTTTCTTTGCAATGAGAACGCTTAGATTTGCTCTGCTAGCAAATTATATATAGCATACAACAGCAAGTTGAATATATCATAGTGTATGTTATATTCCTGTTACTTATATATCTTATAAATGAAAGTTTGCACATTTTAACGACCTCTCCCCACCCCCACAACACCTTGCCTCTGGTAACCACAAGTCTGATTGCTCTTTCTATGAGTTTATTTGTGTGTTGTTTTTGTAGTGTAACTGACCTACAATGCTATGTTAGTTCATAGTGCATGACATAGTGATGCAGTATCTCCATACATTACAAACTGATCACCACAAAAAGTACAGTTACCATTGTAACAATGCAAAGTTATCGCATAATTATTCCCTTTGTCCATTACCCTGTATATTTTGTACCCTGATGCACTTATTTTGTAAATTTTTAGCTTTTAATTTCACAAAACTATTTCTTCCTTCCTTCAAATTCCTTCCCTCTTGCAACCACCTGTTTGTTCTGTGTATATATGATTCTCTTTCTGTTTTATGTTTGTTCATTTGTATTGACTTTTAGATTCCACATAGGAGTGAAATCATATATTTGTTTTTTTCTGTCTGCCATTTCATTAGCATGATATATACAGTTTCCATTTGTGTTGTCACAAACGGAAAGATTTCACTATATTTTTATTTCATTAATTTTTAAATCTAATATTCCATTGTATATCTATACCACATCTTCTTTAGCCATTCATCTACCTATAGACTTTTAGATCGCTTCCGATTCTTGGCTATTGTGAACAGTGCTGCTAGGAACATTGGGATACACGTCTATGCTAATTACGATCTTTTATATTTCTGTGGTGTCAGTTGTTTTTTTATCCCATTATGTCTTTTCATTGGTACATTTAATCCATTGATATTTAAAGTAAATGTTAATTTGTATGTATTTATTATCACTTTGTCATTTTTTATTTTTTTACTTCTTTTCTGTTCTTTTCTTTGGTATCTTCCCTAATAATTTGATTACAAATTTTAGCATCATGTTCAGATTTCTTTCTCTTTTTTTGGTGTCTGTGTATCTATTTCATATTTTTGATTTGTGATTATGATGAAGCTTTTATATAATAATATATAACAATATATTTCTACATATATATATATATACTTCATATATATGTATATATATTCCTACATATATATATATAATACATATATATCATATATATACGATGTTAAGCAGTATATTTAATTGAATAATCTCTAGTTAAAACACACTCTAACAATGCTGCATTTTTATCTCCCTCCCAAGCTTGATGTTTTTAACATGACAGTTTATGTGTTTCTTTTTATGTGTGTTTATATCTTAACAACTCATTGTGAATATAAGTGGTTTTACTACTTTGTCTTATAACCTTCCTACTAGCTTTGTATGTGGTTGATCTACTGACTTTATTACAATATTTGCCTTTACCAATGAGTTTTTCCTTTTTAAATTTTAATGTTTTGAGTTGTTGTCTTTTGTCTACTCAGAGAGTCCCTTTAACATTTCTTGTGAAGCTAGTTTAGAGGTGCTGACATCTTTAACTTTCCTTGTCTATAAATTTCATCTCTCTTTTAAATCTGAATGATAAACTTGCAGGTAAAGTGTTTTTGATTGTAGCCTTTTCCTTTTCTCACTTTAAATATGTCATACCACTCTCTTCTGGCCTGCAGAGTGTCTGCTGAAAATTCAGCTGATAGTCCTATGGGAGTTCCCTTTCAGACAACTAATTGATTTTCTCTTTCTGCATTTAGTATTTTCTCCCCATGTTAAATCTTTGCCATATTAATTACAAAGGGTTTGATGTGGTCCTCTTTGAATTGATCTCATTTGAGATGTTCTGTGCTTCCTAGATCTGCTTCCCTTCTCAGATAAGGGGATTTTTCATGTATTACATCTTTACCGCTTTTTCTCTGTATTCTCTTTCTTGAATCTCTATAATGTAAATGTTAGAGTGCTTGATGTCGTCTCAGGAGTCTCTTAAATGGTGCAATGTGGGTTTTTTGTTAATATTTATTTATTAATTTGACTGTGAGGGATCTTAATTGCAAAACCCAGGATCTTTTTTTGCTTCACGTAAGATCTTTGTTGCAGCACACAGCCTCTCTACTTACGGCACACAGGCTCAGTAGTTACAGCACATGGGCTTAGTTGTATACCTTCTTGCAGGTAGCAGAGTGGCAAAATTGTAACAATATTACACTATGAATATAAGATAACCCTGTATGAGAGACAGCAAAAGAGACACAGATGTATAGAGTAGTCTTTTGGACTCCGTGGGAGAGGGCGAGGGTGGGATGATTTGGGAGAATGGCATTGAAACATGTATATTATCGTATGTGAAATGAATCGCCAATCCGGGTTCAATGCATGATACAGGGTGCTCGAGGCTGGTGCCCTGGGATGACCCAGAGGGATGGGATGGAGAGGGAGGTGGGAGGGGGGTTCAGGATGGGCAACACATGTATACCTGTGGCAGATTCATGTAATGTATGGCAAAACGAATACAATATTGCAAAGTAAAAAAATAAAAATAAATAAATATAAGAATATGGGAAAGTTGGAAACTTCTAAGCATTGCTGATGTTCCATGTTTGGAAACTTACATATGCATTCTGGAGATATTTAGTAATATCTGGTAAAATCTTGGGCTTCCCAAGTTGCTCAGTTGGTAAAGAATCTGCCTGCAATTCAGGAGATGCTGGTTCAAACCCCGGGTTGGGAAGATCCCCTGGAGAAGGAAATGGTGAGTTACTCCAATATTCTTGCCTGGATAATTCCATGGACAGAGGTAAAATCTTATATGCAAATATAGCACATTCATTAGTTAGTCTCACAGCAGAGTACATACACTTCAAAAACCTTTCCATAAGACTATAAAGAGACATCAATAAAAACATTCATCACCGTGTTGTAGATTTTGGTAACAGAGCTATAGGCAGGTGACAAGTCCATTACAGGTGTGCCAATGCTAACTCACTTCAGTTTTGTCTGACTCCTTGCGACCCGCCAGGCTTCTCTGTCCATGGGATTCTCTAGGCAATACTGAATTGGGTTGCCATGCCCTGCTCCAGGAGATGTTCCTGACCCAGGGATGGAATCCACATCTCTTAGGTCTCCTGGATTGGCAAGCGAGTTCTTTACCACTAGCGCCAAATGGGAAGACCCTCCATTACTGGTGGGTTGCATTTTTATCTGTGAGATATAAATAAAGGAAATATAATAGGCTACACATTATGAAAACATCAGTATATCTCAAAAACCTAATGTTGAGAGGAAAACATAAGAACACAATACAGTTTATAGGACAGTAGTGTAAAGAAAATGAAAACTCTCATTTCAAACAAACCTATAAAACTTGAAGACACATTTATACACAATTCAACATAATTTAGATGGACTAGAAGCGTATACATTACATACACTAGGAAGGTGCCAAGGCAATCTGTGTGTGTATGGCATAGAGTATGTGAATTAGTCTTATGTGAAAAATATAGTTAAAATAAGAGAGCAGTTAAAAATGCAAGAAATCTTAAGGGATGAACTTCTTGGTTAAAGCATTCATGTTTCTATTTGGTTAATATAAATAAAATTAAGTAATGTGTTTCTTTAATATCTAAATACGTTCAAGTCTGTTTTCTATTGTGAATTGAAAGATTCAATATTTTTAATTAAACCTTTACAACCATATTGAAGATGTTCTTGCAATAATTTAAAATTTATATATATGCTCAGTTGCTTCAGTCATGTCCAACTCTTTGCAACCTCAATGGACTTTAGTCTGCCAGATTGCTCTGTTCATGGGGTTTTCCCAGCAAGGATACTGGAGTGGGTTGTCATGCCCTCCTCCTGGCAATCTTCACAACTCAGGGACTGAACCTGCATCTCCTGCATCTCTTGCATGGCAGGTGGATTCTTTACCTTTGAGCAAGCTCAAAATTTATATGTATATATACATATATATACACACATATATTTTTCACATTCACTTCTTAACATGCCTTAACAATATTTTTCAACCTGAGGCTGCTAAAGCACTGGTCTTCCTTTAATAAACACACTCATGAAGCATATATTTATTTTAATATGTGTCTAGTGTAAGTTATTTGAATAATAATAAAGAAAAAGTGTTTTAAAGAGGGGAAATTTAAGGTAAGAAGCTTTTCTAAAAGTAAAGTTTAAAAATATTTTTATTATAATATATCTAAAGGTTTGGCATTTTATTGTAATATACTATGAAAATGAGATATTAAAATATCTATAGTCTTAATACAGTCAATTTTATAACTTATTTTTCATTTTAATGCCAACTGAATGTAAATGAATTGAGAGTGTTTAATCCCTAACATTGCCTCTTGGGAGTTTTCCTTGATTTTAGATATGATGTGAATGCTGGATGACTCATTCAATATGATTCAGTGCCCTTGAGGAAGGTTGAATAGAATAACTCAAATAGGGAAGATGAATTCCCTATAGCATCTCAGAATGTAACATTTTTAAAAGCTAGAAAAATTTTTCCACACAATTAGCACAAAATCACATTGTCAGGGATTTGCCTTCAGGTCATTAACTAATATGTTCACTAACAACTTGCACAAAGTGGATTGAAAAAAAAAAAAGAAATAAAAAAAGCTTTCTCTGAGTCAGAACTGTGACTGATTTGGAATTAAACCATGCTTACAGGAATTCTATCAATAGACTTCAACTTTCAGCTTTTTTGTTGTAACCCTGCAATGACATTCAAAAAATGTATTTTCTACCTCATGTAGAAATGAAGTAGAAAATGCTCTTTACACAAAATTCATTTAATTATTTCATAATTTATTCTGTTTCTCTTACTGGAAAGTAAATGTCATTCATAATAGAAAATGAAATACAATGTATGCCATTTTTTCAAAGTTTTACCTTTGTTAATGTTGCATTTGTAACTATATACAGAAGAATCACACTAGTAATATTATGAAAAGATTAAATATAACAGTTTTGATGAAGAAAACTGTCTGCAATTCATGGTGAACTATAAAAAATATTCCCCAACTATTATAAAATTTGAAAATAAAAGAAACCACAAAGTGTTAGGGATGATTTTGGGTATTAATATGTAAATTAACTCACTCTGGGTAGGATGAAAATTCTCTAAATTCAAATCCTAAAGGCTTATCAATCCTCCTTGGATAACAATCTATTATTAGCACAGGTAAGGCAAGGAACTATTTTTGGAAAACTTCTGTACAGGAGAATATTTCTATATTGCAGAATAAAAACTCAGTTCTTACTAATGTCAAGTAGTAGGACCTGAGATTTTACATATGTCAAAACTGGAATATAATATCAACCCAGCTCATGGGGCTTTGTGAGAATTAAACAGAACTTACATTCACTGGAAGGAAAAAGTGATGGAGAGATATTAATGTAAAGGATACAAGGACTCACTCAGCAGAAGAGTAACTCGCTTCCATAATCCAGCCATGTGGTTGCAGTATATATTTAAAAGCATGCCTCAACAAAGTTGCAATTCTCACAGCTGGTACAGAAAAACTCTTCACAGTATTGCTGATCTCTCATAGAATGTGTGCAAGTATCCTGGAGTAAGTTGGGAGATTGAAACCCTTTTTCGCTGCCCCCTTCATATATTCTTACAGAACACTGACTGATATTCCTATGATACCATCTGAGATAGCAGGGAATAATGGTGACAAGTAGCAAGTTTCCCATTTCCCAGTGAGCTTTAGTAACCCATTCCCTGTCAACCGGGGCTGTCCTCCTCTGATGGGGCTGTCATCTTTAGGATGTCAAGAGAGAGGCTAAAAATAAATCCTCATGATCAGATGGAAAAGGGGAGAAGCCAGTATCCTAGTTCTCTCTACATAATGGAATGCGGTGGTTGAGAAAAATCTGACCAGAGATTGGTCAGAAGTTGATCTGGATTTAGAGACTTTTGATGGTATTATACAAATATTCAGGAATACACCAAGCTCAGTAAGACAGAGCTTGTCAGGAAATATTTAGATACCTTTATTTACCTTTTGTTTTCTTCCTCTATTTCATCCTCATTGTATCCCTTCTACAAGGATCATTATCTTTGCACCAATATTTGGAGCTTTTGTGGGAATAACTAATAATCCATTATACTGTAAATGTATTATAACTGTTTATCTGAATCTTAGTATATTTATAAATTTTGCTGATACTAAAAACTCCCATAGAGTGTTATTCTTTTTCTTTGGTACTTTTTTAAAAATTCTAATATATAATGCTTTTTTCTACATAGATTCTATATCTTTTTACTTTTTTATGATGGTGTAAGTTTTGTTATGCTGTAATGTAATATTTTGAAGTAAACCTACATCTTGTGTATAGTATTATGGGCTGAAGTATATCCTCCAAATTTCATGGGTAGAGGTCTCAACTTCCAGTATTTGGAGGGAGGGTCTTGAATGAGGTAATTGAGGTAAACCAAAGTCATAGTCCAATATGCCTGGTTTCCGTATAGGAAGGGAATATTAGAATACAGACACACACAGGAGGAAGACCATTAAACACACAGAATGTGTTTATCCCAAAGCCAAGGAGAGAAGCCACAAAAGAAACCAATCCTGCCAATGCCTTGATGCCAGACTTCTAGCCTCTAGAACTGTGAAGAAATATATTTTAGTTATTTAAATCAAGCAAACAGTGATACTTCATTATGATAGCCCTAGGGAACCAACATATATGGGTATAGATATAGATAAATGGATATTAAACAGAGATATACAAAAATATATTGTGTTTTGGTGATAGTGGTGCTAAGAAGTAGAGGATATATCTAACTTTATCTCAGATAGGTTGTTGTGAAGATTATCAAGTGATTAATTCGTCTTTTAGCCAATAAACTAAATGACATTTATCACTTATTAAATCCCTATTGCACCAGAGTTAGATCCAAGACTCATGTTCTACACTATGGAGGAAGTTTGTTCTTGGAAAATCAAATATTTGCACATGTTAATTGTTAGGTAGAGTTTAAGCATTAGCAACAAGGGGTGACCTAGCTGAAAAGATTCAAGCTGTTCTCTAAATTCCATCCAAGAGAAGCACCAATGCCTCCCAGAAGAGTTCACAGATATGTTACGAAATAACCACAGAGACTTTTCCAACGCTGGGGAATGGGCACTAACCACATAACGGGTATAAATTAACCACAGGGGCTTCTCCAACTGCAGCACATGCGCTTTTCATGCACAACTCTATCCTCAAGTAACCTTAGGCAGCCAGGAGCATATTTGGTTCAGCTCAGTTCAGTTCAGTCGCTCAGTCGTGTCCGACTCTTTGCGACCCTGCACACCAGGCCTCCCTGTCCATCACTAACTCCCGGAGTTTACTAAAACCCATGTCCATCGAGTCGGTGATACCATCCGACCATCTCATCCTCTGTCATCCCTTCTCTTCTTGCCCCCAATCCCTCCCAGCATCAGGGTTTTTTCCAAAGAGTCAACTCTTCACATGAGGTGGCCAAAGTACTGGAGTTTCAGCTTCAGCATCAGTCCTTCCAATGAATACCCATATTAAGTGTTCATAAATATTCTGTACATACATACATCTTATTATAACAGACTGAATTATGGGAAAGACATAGCTTTGCTGTTATGCAACTTGCAACTGTCAATCAAAACTGTCAGTCCATGCCCACCTAGGTGACTATGTAAAAGCCTGAGAGTGAAGGAAGCCAGAAAGAAAAACACCAATACACTATACTAACGCATATATATGGAATTTAGAAAGGTGGTAATGATAACCCTGTATGCGAGACAGCAAGAGAGAGACAGCTGTATTGAACAATCTTTTGGACTCTATGGGAGAGGGTGAGGGAGGGATGATTTGGGAGAATGGCATTGAAACATGTAAATTATCATATGTGAAATGAATCACCAATCCAGGTTCAATGCATGAGACAGGGTGTTCAGGGCTGGTGCACTGGGATGACCCAGAGGGATGGGATGGGGAGGGAGATGGGAGGGGGGCTCAGGATGGGGAACACATGTACACCCATGGAGGACTCAAGTCAATGTATGGCAGAAACAATATAATATTGTAAAGTAAAATAATTAATTAATTAAAAAAATAAAAATAAAAACAAAAGAACCAAAAAAAAAAAAAAAAAAATTCTCCAGACCTCATCATTCTGGCTCCAATGCCTTCTTGGTTTGGCCCACCCCTCCCTTGTGGTGTTGCTTCTGTTCCTTCTTCAGTACTTGTTTTTGCCACGGGTAAGTCCTCAGATTGTTCTTTGTGTCCTTACAAAGAACCTAGGCCCATGAGGAAGGGTCTTCTTTGGTTCTCCCTATCTGGTAGCATTATCAGTGAAGGGAATTCAGAAAAGGTGAATGTAATTGGCTCTACTGTCTGACATCTGTGGCTTTTAACTTAGTTCCAGAATCTCATCAGTGGTGTACTGCCTACAAGATCAAGATTGGTCACTGTGGAAAAGCGACCTGATGCTGTCATATTTTTAGAGAAAGTGTCAGAGCATGAAGTCATCTTAAGGAAGATAGATCAATCTGCTAATAACTGACTACTTCTAATAGAAATAAAATAAAATAAAGCTAGTTTAGAATAATCCACTTTTCTAAAATTATACTTTTTATCACATTTCTTTTAATGATTTCTTTTAAATGAACATGAAAATAATTTTTCAGACTACCTTTGTCAGAACTTTTCTTAGGTTGAATAGAGATGAGCAGAATAATTTATATGTATTTTTCTTTACTTTTGCTATCAATGAAATATTTGTTGTTGTTGTTGTTGTTGTTTTTTTTTTTTTGCATGTAAGTAATTCTTAATATATATCATCTTGTCTTCTGTTCTTCTGTTTAAAGTAATTAATTTGCATTTTAAAAGTTCAATTATTTGCTAATAGTCTGATTCTTTATTCATATAAATTTAGCAACACATCAATGATGCTTTAAACAGCAGTGGTAAAGACTCTACTTCCCAATGCAGGAGGAGATGCAAGAGATGTAATTTCTATACCTGTGTCAGAAAGATCCTTTGGAGTTTGAAATGGCAATCCACTCCAGTGTTCTTCCCTGGAAAATTCCTTGGGTAGAGGAACCTGGCAGGCTACAGTCTATGGGATCACAAAGAGTTGGACAACATGCCCGCACGGTTACCACTGCAGTTATCAGTTCAACTCAATATTTTGCTAATGATTTAATAAATTATATTTATTTAAAGTAATTTCTGTTTATAAGTAAATTTATTTTATTACTAGTCCAAATGTACATAATGGAAAATAAATTGTCACTTTTTAATTGAAAATACTTTTTTTTTAATGTGACATTTTCAAGCAAAATAATAAAATAGCAGAGAAGAAAAAGAAAACTTTGGTTTATCATATGCTGATTCTTCCCCTTCATGGGTCACAGCCTTGTTGTGGCAAAGAGGTTAGTATAATTCAATGAAGCTGTGAGCCATGCCATGCAGGGCCACCCAAGATGGATGTGTCATAATGGAAAGTCCTAACAAAATGTGGTCCATTGTAGGGGGGAATGATGAAGCACTCCAGTGTTCCTGCTGAGAACCACATGAACCATTCAAAAGGGCAAAAAAATATGACATTGAAAAATGAGTCCCCCAGGTTGGAATACTACTGGAGAAGAGCAGTGGGTAATAAAGCTGCTGAACCAAAGTGGAAATCACCCTCAGTTGTGGATGTGTCTGGTGGTAAAAATAATGTCTGATGCTAAAGAACAATATTGCATATGAACCTGGAATGTTAGGTCCACAAATCAAGGACAACTGGGCATGGTCAAGCAAGAGTGAACAATTGGGAATGGAGAGAGCAACCATGAGCATGTATATTCAGCTCAGCTCAGTTGCTCAGGTGTCTGATTTTTTGCCATCCCATGGACTGCAGCACACCAGGCTTCCCTGTCCATTACCAACTCCCAGAACTTGCTCAAACTCATGCCCATTAAGTCAGTGATGCCATCCAACCATGTTATCTTCTATCCCCTCTCCTCCTTTTCCTCAACATCTTAGAAATCACTGAATTAAAGTGGACAGGAATGGGGGAATTTAATTTAGATAAATCTGCAGTTGTGGGCAAGAATCCCTTAGAAGAAATGAAGTAGTCTTCATAGATAACAAATGAGTCCAAAATGCAGTATTGGTGTGAAATCTCAAATACAACAGAATGATCTCAGTTCATTTCCAAGGCAAACTATTCAACATTAGAGTAATCCAAGTCTATGCTCAAAACACTGATGCTAAAGAAGTAGAAATTGACTATGTTCTATGAAGTTCTATGAAGACCAATGAGACCTTCTAAAACTAACACCAAATAAAGATGTACTTTTCATCGTAGGTGACTGGGATGCAAAAGTAATAACTCAAGAGATGCCTGGAGTAACAACTAAGCTTGGCCTCGGAGTACAAAATAAAATAGGGCAAAGGCTAACAGAATTTTGCCAAGAGAACACACTGGTCATAGCAAACAGTCTTTCCAACAACACAAGAGATGACTCTACACATGGATATCACCAAATGGACAAAATCAAAATCAAACTGACTATATTATAAGCAGTCGGAGACAGAGGACCTCTATTTGGTCAGCACAAACAAGACCAGGAGCTGACAGTGACTCAGATCATCAGTTCCTTACTGCAAAACTCAGGTTTAAGCTAAAAAATGTAGGGAGAACCACCAGACCATTCAGGCATGACCTAAATCAAATCCCTCATGATTATGCAGTAGAGGTCATGAATAGATTCAAGGGATCAGATTTAGACAGTGCCTAAATGCTATGGGCTTCCCTGGTAGCTCAGAAGGTAAAGCGTCTGCCTACAATGCGAGAGACTGGAATTTGATCCCTGGGTCAGGAAGATCCCCTGGAGAAGGAAATGGCAACCCACTCCAGTATTCTTGCCTGGAAAATCCCATGGACTGAGGATCCTGGCAGGCTACAGTCCATGGGGTCGCAAAGAGTCAGACATGACTGAGCAACTTCACTTTCACTTTCACTTTAAATACTATGGGAAGAGATCTGTAGCATTGTATTGGAGGCAGTGACCAAAATCATTCCAAAGGAAAAGAAATTTAAGAAGGGAAAGTGGTTGTCTGAAGTGGCTTTACAAATAACTGGGGAAAGAAGAGAAATGAAAAGTAAGGGAGAAAAGGATAAATGTATTCGACTGAATGCATAGCTCTAGAGAATAGCAAGGAGAAATAAGAAAGCCTACTTCAATGAACAATACAAAGAAATAGAGGAAACTTGTAAAATGGGTAAGACTAGAGATCTCTTCAAGAAAATTAGGGATACTAAGGGAGTGTTTCATGCAAGGATGGGCACAATAAAGGACAGAAATGGTAAGAACCTAACAGAAGCAGAAGGGTTTAAGAAGAGGTGGCAAGAATACACAGAAGAACTATGGGGAAAAAAAATTCTTAATGATTGGGATAAGCATGATAATATGGTCACTCACCTAGAGCCAGACAGCCTGAAGTGTGAAGTCAAGTGGGTCTTAGGAAGTATTAGTATGAAAAAGCTTGTGGAGATGATGGAATTCTGTTTGAGCTATTTCAAATCCTAAAAGGTGATGCTCTTAAAGTGCTGCACTCAATATGTCAGCAAATCTGGAAATCTCAGCAGTGGTCACAGGATTGGAAAAGGTCAGTTTTAATTCCAGTCCCAAAGAAGGGCAGTGCCAAAGAATCTTCAGCAAATTGCACTCATTTCCCATGTCTATAAAGTTATGCTCAAAATCCTTCAAGTTAAACTTCAGGACTACATGAACTGAGAACTTTCAGAGGCACAAGCTGGGTTTCAGAAAGGCAGAGAAACCAGAGATTAAGTGTGCAATGTTTGGTGGATCATAGAGAAAGCAAAGTAATTCCAGAAAAGCATCTATTTTTGCTGATTGACTATAAGAAAGCCTTTGTCTGTGTGGATCACAACAAACTGTAGAAAGTTCTTAAAGTGATGGGAATCTCAGACCCCCTTATGTGTCTCTTGAGAAACCTTAATATGGGTCGAGAAGCAAAGGAAGATATGGTTGGATAGCATCACCGACTCAATAGACATGAACTTGAGCAAACTCCAGGAAATAGTGGAGAACAGGGAAGCCTGGTGAGCTGCAGCCCATGAGACCACCTAGAGTAAGACACAGCTTAGCAACTGAACAACAACAGTGCTTATTCTCTTCATTACCTCAATCATATTATGTAACAAGCCAAATGTAAGTGATTAAATTAATAAGCACTGATTTGGCTGGTAAGAGTGTGGGTTCATAATTAGACTTGGCTGTTCTGGATTGTTCTTTCAATCTAGGATGGGCTCATACAACTGCCTTTGATCAGATGACTGTTGGCCTTTCATAGATGATTGGTCAACATGTTGCTTACCTTAAAGTGAACTAGCCCAGAACTGCTTTGTGGGCAATATTAGAAATAGTAGGGCGCAAGTTGGAATAGGCAAGTGTTTTCTGAGGTTACACTTGAGTCAGCTGATCAAATCTTTTTGGAAAATGTCAGTCATGTGGTTTAGCCCAGATTCAGTGTAGAAGAACAATTGATGTAACATCAGGAACAGGGGCAAAGTAAATCTTTTTGAAAACTACCACACTTGGGAAATTTAATTCCTAGTGCTTATAGAAATAGTTTATCTTTTTGTGAGTCATTTGTTATGGGGTTCCCTGATAGCTCAGTTGGTAAAGAATCTGTCTGTAATGCAGGAGACCCCGGTTCGATTCCTTGTCTGGAAGATCCCTTGGAGAAGGGAAAGGCTACCCACTCCAGTATTCTGGCCTGGAGAATTCCATGGACTGTATAGTCCATGGGTCTCAAGGAGTCGGACACGACTGAGAGACCTTCACTCACACACTTTATAACTGTTTTGGCATCATATGTTGCAGATGTAAATTTTATCACTAGCTTAGTATTCTAATCAGCCTAAATCAGAAATATTTTAATAAATTTATCAGATATATTTACATCATTCACTATGCAATAATAACATTGGCACTTTTTATAAACTAAATGGTTCTAGATATTCTGGGGAAGTGAAAAATACATAAGTACTGATGTAATGCTACTGCTTCAAAGATATGTGTGGGGATTGTAGAGTTTAAAAATTAAAATTAAAGGTTGGAGCAGAATCAAGAATAACACCAAATATTCTATTTTAATATTGTTGAGCAAACCTATTATCCCTTTAGCTAATTAAAAAAAAAAAGTAAAAATCAAAATGATATGAATCATGATTGCTTTGTATTGTTTTTATTTAGTAAACAACCATAAAATACTTTCCCCTTTGCCGATGCAATTTTATGTGTTTCTGACTTCACTCTGAATGTAATTTAGCTTATTACAACTTCTTCAGTACAAAATCTATAATTTCAGACAGCTCTAATATCTTCATAGAATCCCTAACTCTGCTGTTATTTCCCTTTGGAGACCCTTAATGAGCCATTTTCTTGGGATTACTGTCTGGTCTATTACAGTCCCTGAACATAAGTTACAGTATCCTGAGCATAAAATAACTGCTTATCTACTCTAAATTTGTTCCTGAATTTGTAATTTTTCTGTTACTTTCATGTTTTTCAAAATCATGTGTTAATTCCACTTTTAAGAAAAAGAAGGATCAATACATTCTATAATAATTTAAAGTAATTATGTATTTTAAATATATATTAATGAAATAAAATAATAATGATATTGTTTTAGAGGGAAAATGTCTTACTTTATTGTTTCAATTATACCATCTTTCTGTTTAAAATGTGAATCATAGCCAACAAATTGTAGATTATTAATATCTTATGAAATTTCTTTAAAGATTTATAACTAATGCTATCAACATCTGAACTTAGTTAGATAATATTTTTTAACTTATTCAAAGCACACATACAAGTTATTATAAAGCGTCCAGATTCACTGGGAATTCTTCAGGCAAGAATACTGGAATGGGTAGCCATTTCCTTCTTCAGGGGATCCTGCCAACCCAGGGATCAAACCCTGAAATGTGTCCCATACTTCAGGCAGATTTTTTACTACATGAGCCACCAGGGAAGCCCCCCTCCCCCGCCATGATTGCATACATCTCTTCTCAGCTCTGCATTCATAGCATCGCACTGACATCTTGAACTTTGCATAATCCAAATTAAGACTTTTTTTCCCACCTTTCTTTTGGTTGCACTGGTTGTTAAACATTTACCTAGCCACCACAGGCAAGGTACCTGAAAATTAAAACAGTCAATCTGGATCTTTTATAATCATATATCTGTTTTAAATAAATTAGAAAATATTATCCAATTAAATATTCTTTGAGCCAATTGTGAGCATCCTCTGAGTGGTCTCCAGCATCCCCTGAGTCCTTAAATATTCTTTAAATGATAATAGCAATAAATAGATAGATATCATATTAGTTCTTCTGGCAATCAAAAGACCTACAGGAATTAATAATAAAGATTATTTATGTGGACATGGGCCAGGACTAAGCTAGGTATATTATCGGGACTTCAGCGAACTGAAGGGCGCATCATCTCACTAAATGATACAGCAACTGCCTGGTTCTAGAGGGATATCTCTGAAATATTTCCAGATCTCTTTCCATGAAATAATTTTTATTGGCAATCTCAATAAAAAGGTATGTTTTCATTGTTGCTCAGTCACTCAGTAGTCTCCTACTCTTTGCAATCCCATGAACTACAGTGCACAAAGCTTCCCTGTTCTTCACCATCTCCTGGAGCATGCTCAGACTCAAGTCCATTGAGTTGATGATGACACCTAACCACTTCATCCTCTGTTGCCCTTTTCTCCTCCTGCCCTCAATCTTTCCCAGTATCAGGGTCTTTCCCAATGAGTTAGCTCTTCACCTCAGGTGATTAAAGTATTGGAGCTTCAGCTTCAGCATTAGTCCTTCTAATGAATATTCAGGACTGACTTCCTTTAGGACTAACTTGTTTGATCGCCTTGAGGTCCAAGAGACTCTCAAGAGTCTTCTCCAACACTACAGTTCATAAGCATCAATTATTCAGTGCTCTTTATGGCCCACCCCTCACATCCATACATGACTGCTGGAAAAATCATAGCTTTGACTATATAAACCTTGTCAGCAAAGAGGTGTCTCTGCTTCTTAATATACTGTCTAGGTTTGTCATAGCTTTTCTTCTAAGGAGCAAGTGTCCTTTAATTTCATGGCTGTAAATCATCGTATCCTGAGATTTTGTTTTGTGAAAATAAAGTATGTCATTGTCTCCATTGTTTTCCCCATCTATTTGCCATGAAGTGATGGGATGAGATGCCATGATTTTAGTTTTTTGAATACTGAGTTTTAAGTCAGCATTTTCACTCTCTTCTTTTATCTTTATCAAGAGCCTTTTACTTCCTCTTCACTTTCTGCCATTAGGGTGGCATCTTCTGCATATCTGAGGTTATTGATATTTCTCCCTGCAATCTTGATTGTAGCTTGAACTTCATCCAGCCTGGCATTTCATATGATGTACTCTGCATATAAATCAAATAAGCAGAATGATAGTATATAGACTTGATGTGCTTCTTTCCCAATTTTGAACCAGTCCATTGTTTCATGTCCAGTTCTATCTGTTACTTCTTGACCTGCATACAGATCTCTCAGCGGGCAGGTAGGGTGGTAGGGTGTTCCCATCTCTTTAAGAATTTTCCACAGTTTGTTGTGATCCACATAGTCAAAGGCTTTGGTGTAGTCAAAGAAGCAGAAATAGATGTATCTCAAGAATAACCCTGCTTTTTCTATGATCCAATGGATGCTGGCAATTTGATCTCTGCCTTTTCTAATTCTAACTTGTATATCTTGAAGTTCTCAGTTCACGTATTGTTGAAGCCTAGTTTGAAGGATTTTGAGCATTACCTTGCCAGCATGTGAAATAAGCACAACTGTGTGGTAGTGAGAATTCTTTGACATTACTCTTCCTTAGGATTGGAATGAAAACTGACCTTTTCCTGTCCTTTGGGCATTGCTAAGCTCTCCAAACTTGCTGGCATACTGACAGCATCATCTTTCAGGATATGAAATAACTCAGCTGGAATTCCATCACATCCACTAGCTTTATTTGTAGCAATGCTTCCTAAAGCCCACTTGACTTCGCCTGCCAGGATGTCTGGCTCTAGGTGACTGATCATGAAATTGTTGTAATTATCCCAGCCATTAAGATCTTTTTTGCACAGTTCTTCTGTGTATTCTTGCTATCTCCTCTTAATATTTTCTGTTTTTTTTAGGTCCACACAGTTTCTGTCCTTTATTGTGCCTATCTTTGCATGAAATATTCCCCAGGTATCTCTAATTTTCTTGAAGAGATATCTAGTCTTTCCCATTTTATTGTTTTCCTGTATTATTTTGCAGTGTTCACTTAAGAAAGCTTCCTCATCTCTCCTTGTTATTCTCTGGAACTCTATATTCAGATGGATATGTCTTTCATTTTCTCCTTTGCCTTTCTCTTTTCTTCTTTTCTCAGCTGTTTTAAGACCTTCTCAGACAATAATTTTGCCTTTTGGGCATTTCTTTTTCTTAGGAATGATTTTGGTCACCCCCTCCTGTACAATATTATGAACCTCTGTCCATAGTTCTCCAGGCATTCTGTCACGTTTAATCCCTCAAATCTATTTATCATCTCCACCATATAATCATAAGGGATTTAATTTAGTCATACTTGAATTGCTTAGTGGTTTTCCCTACTTTCTTCAATTTAAGTCTGAATTTTGCAATAAAGGGTTCATGATCTGAGCTACAGTTTGCTCCTGGTCTTGTTTTTGTTGACTGTATAGCGTGTCTTCATCTTCAGCTGCAAAGAATATAATCAATTTGATTTCCATTTTTCCATTTGGTGATGTCCATGTGTAGAGTCATCTCTTGTGATGTTAAAAGAGGGTGTTTGCTATGACCAGTGGGCTCTGTTGGCAAAACTCTATTAGCCTTTGCCCTGCTTCATTTTCTACTCCAAGGTCAAACTTGTCTGTTACTCCAGGCATCTCTTGACTTCCTAGTTCTGCATTCCAGTCTCCTATGATGAAAAGGGTGTCTTTTTTTTTTTTTTTTTTTCTTTCATGTTAGTTCTAGAAGGTCTTCTAGGTCTTCATAGACCCATCCAACTTCATCTTCTTTGTCATTAACGGTTGTGATAGATTTTGATTACCGTGATATTGGATGATTTGCCTTGGAAATGAACCGAGATCATTCCGTCATTTTTGAGATTGCCCCCAAGTACTGCATTTTGGACTCTTGTTGACTATGAGGGCTACTCCATTTCTTCTATGGATTCTTGCCCACAATAGAAGGTCTGAATGAAATTTGCCATATGAATTTAATTCGGCCACCTAATTAAATTCACCCATTCCCATTCTTTTTAGTTTATTGATTCCTAAAATGTCAATTCACTCTTGTCATCTGCTGTTTGACCACTTCCTATTTACCTTGATTCATGGACCTAACATTCCAGCTTCCGATACAGTTTTGTTCTTTACAGCATCAGGCTTTACTTTCACCACCAGACACTTCAATAGCACTGTGTTGTTTGTGCTCTGGCTCCTATATGAGATAATAAATATACAGACTTTAGTATTCCCTAGTACTCTACTCTACACGAGCCAGAGATTAATAGTGCCAGAATTTATATATACACATGCAAACGCTTTGCATTAGAGTCTGGGTGAATTTTTTATCATTAGCCCATGCTGCTGCTGCTGCTGTTGCTAAGTCGCTTCAGTCGTTTCCGACTCTGTGTGACCCCATAGACGGCAGCCCACCTGGTTCCGCCGTCCCTGGGATTCTCCAGGCAAAAACACTGGAGTGGGTTGCCATTTCCTTCTCTAATGCATGAAAGTGAAAAGTGAAAGTGAAGTCTCTCAGTCATGTCTGACCCTTAGCGACCCCATGGACTGCAGCCTACCAGGCGCCTCTCTCTGTGGGATTTTCCAGGCAAGAGTACTGGAGTGGGTTGCCATTGCCTTCTCCACCATTAGCCCATATTCCTAGACAAAAATATATGATTCAAAATGAGAACACAGAATGCTAATGAGACAACAGATGTAAATATAATGCACCACTAAACGAAAATTAGATAAATTGGACTTTATATTAAACTTTTCTGCTCATGATGTCTCATGGTTGAAAAATCAGAAAGCAAGCCATAAATTGAACAAAATATTTGCAATAATCATGGCTGTGAAAGAACCTATGTCTTAAATAAATAAATAATTTTTAAAATTCAATAAGAAGACTAACCACCAAGAGAAAGTAAATGTACTTTTAAAAAATTACTTCACATGGAAAAATATGTTAATAACCAGTATGCACAAGAAAATATGCTCAACATTATTAATTACAAAGGAGATATTAGCCTGTATTATATTAAGTTACTGTGATATACAGCCTCATATCTACTAGAATGACTAAGAGACAAAAACCTGGCTTTCATTTTCAAGAATGTTAAACTTTAGAGAACACAGATTAGAATAAATTACTGGAGAGGAAAACATAAGATGAAATCCTGAGCAGATATAGAAGGATTAATCTGTAGTAAATCTATTTCCCTTTTACTAGTAAAGAATAGGTACAGTTCTACTTGAGGTAGAATAATAATGCTAGAGTTTTTGGTGTGTGTTTTCTCAGGGATCTAAGAAACAGGCTTTTCATTTGGTAGTGAGACTTATTAAAGATAGTAGAGAAAGGAGACTTTAAAATTTGTTTACATTAGAAAGCAGGAATAATGTGGAATTGCTAGGCAGTGTTTTCTTCATCTGCATTTGGGTGATTCCATATTTTAATAACTAGTAGAGGCAGAGAGGACAGAGTCTGGAGTCAGACCACAGTTAAATCCTATATTGGAAAAATCATACATGTGATCTTGGAAACAGGAATATTTACTTGTGCTTCTCTTTCCTCATTTGTAAAATTAGGATACTGAAAGTAAGTTGTTTGCAAAGATGAAGTGAGTTAATATATGTAAATATTTAATACTCTAAGTATACAGTATTACTGTTATGTTAATAATAGCAACACCTCTTTGTTCAACTGGTCAGGAACACAAGGAAATAAACAAGGAAACAGACAAGATATAGTTGAAGAAATGACACATATTTACATTTAATCAGAATTGGAAATTTTCAGGTCAGTGAACTGCAGTGTGAGTTAAAAGAGTAAGGAACATTATCTATGAGTAAAGAGTAAAGACCCAGAATCTATGCTGAATAACAAGAGAAATGAAAATGTGAGGGGTAACAGTAGTGAAATAATGCTGACTGAGTTCTAAGTTAGATTTCTATATGAGTGGGTAAACAGGGAAATAAAGTAGCAGGTGGACAGATTGTATTAACATGGATAGTTCAGATTTCTGAATCAATATATTTTCAAATCATAAATATTTTAAGATATGATAATGGGGATGGAGACTGATGTGATTTGGGGAAATGGTTTTGGGGAATAAAAAGATCCAAGGGACTGTGTGGTCCATTTTTAGACTAATCTTTATGTGCAGTTTGAGATTATACAGAAGAGTAAAAGGAGGCAGAAAACTATGATCTGAATTCCAAAAGGCTTAAAATCTGAACCAGGGCAAATAAGAAGTCTGAATATGAAATACCACATAGGATAGAAAGTGGTATTTCATATCATACGCTTCACTGAAACTAAACCTTTTACACGAGGAAACAAGATAAAAGTTTTGGAAGGGCAGTGAGACTGAGGAAACCTACCCTATCTTTATCTTAGCTGGTGCCTAAAATCCTGAGGTATATACCAAAGAGGGCAGTATCACTGGGGTCTATCTAAGACAAAAGGAATGTTCAGAAAAGAGGTTAAAGATACAGAAAGTTGCTAAAATGTTCAGGATAGAAGAGAATGATATACAGTCGGGATATATTAGAGGATCTCTAGAGCATAACAATGTAAATCAAAGTGAGGAAGGATGAACCTGTGAGCCTGAGATTTGTGGCCCTAGATATAGTCTAGCATATGGTTTGAGGCCTGATGGTCTCTTCAAGATAAACAAGTTCTCATCTCTAAGAAGATATTTGAAACATCCATGCCACTATCTGTCCTGTAGCTGATGACTATCTGCTGGCCTGGATTAAGGGCAAGCATGGTTGAAGCATTAGGCTTTCAGATGACCTTTAAGTGGCCACCCTTTCTGGAAACTATAAGGAAAGACCTAGAAGTGAATAACAAAGAAATGAAGTTCATATACACTAAAGTTTGAGTGTCAAAATGCACCTTTTTTTTTTTTTTCATTTCCTCTGTTTAACATACAATTTTAATGGATATTTAACAATAAGATGAAAACTTTAAAAAGGACACTTGTATATATCTAATTTTTTTATTAGCCTGTGAAGATGAAAGATCATAGATGTTATGAGGAGGGATACTGACATAAGTTGTTTTAACTCATTTCTTACTTATATAGTTTCTTATTTGCAGAGTATGCTATAAATATTAACCAAAACTTCTTTGTAGCAGTGCCAATCTTCAGCTTAGCATATGAATTCAAAGAGGAGAGACTGAAATTTTGAGCAGTGTGTCCTGTATCTTCAGTTTAAGCTGAATGGCTGCTGACTTTACTATGAGGCAATAATGACAGCTTCCTCACTGAGAAGGACCACTGATAACCGTGTCCCCTCCATGGGCACTGCTCTTCCTGACCTCACCACGAAAGAGTAGTTTATTCTTCCTAAACACTAGAGCAGGGAATTTTGGGAATAAAGACTGTTTTCTTTGAACAATTACATATTGGAATTCATGTACAGACAGTAAAGTTACATAACCATAATCCCTAGAACACTACGTTGGACATTCTCCTGCTTGCAGGCATCTTCCACATATTTTAAGGTGAAAACAATAATAAAGGCTTTACATTTCTTCCCTGTCCCAATTGACTATAAGCCATTTGAACACTATCTACAAATGTCGCTTCTTAATGTTCTCCAAGGTTGAATTATTTTGTTTAAACGGGGGTTGTGTAAGTTCCAAAGAACAGTGCCAAATCGTTTATCAGGGAGATACACTCTCTTAAGGAGTAAAGTAATAGTATTTATCTTACGTTACGGGGTGTGGAATCTTAAAATCAGGGAACATGTCTCTTTTCACTTTTTATACTTAAATGTATCTGCTTTACTTAGTAGAATGCTAATCAGAGGTGTTTAACAAGTGGCATGCTGCAGTCCATGGGGTTGCAAAGAGTTGGATAGCACTGAGAGACTGAACTGAACTGGCAAATGTATCTTGACTCTTTTGCAGTTGTGGCGGCATCTAGGGAAAGGAAAATCTTTTCCTCCTGTACTTTTTTCTTATATTCCTATTACCCAACATTGGACAAGAATCAGAATGAAATATGACTTCAAAAAAAAACATCTATTAAATGTTTACCTTGCATTAAGTGCTCAAAATCTATAATGATTAAAATTAAAGAATAGCAACAGCCCTCTAGCAGCTTGTAACCTAGTGTTCTGCAAGTATCTATGTAGCTCTAATAAATCCATAAATCCAAGTGACTTTGTTTCTGCAGAGCTGAATTTTTAAAAGAGGATTCAATTAGATCACTTGTCAACATTAAGACGCCACCTGAAAATGCCATTTCTTCCCCAATTTCCATTGAAGAGGGACTGTTCCACAGATTCACATTCCAAACTCCACAAGCTCTATTATGAATTTAAAGACTTTTATTTTCTCACTCCCTTTTCTCCCATTAATACATTTATTAGAGGGCATGGCACCCTCCCAGCAAGCAAAAGGAAGAAGACAAAAATTGAGAGGAAAAAAAAAAAAATGACAGGGGGAAGTCGGCGAATATTCATTAATATTTATATTATCACATATTTTAAAAATTATTATTATTATTTTATTGGCCTCAGCTAGATTATAGGAATAAGCATAAAGCTGAATATTCTTTCACAAGACATATATTTTCATAATGTTTATGGATACAAAGCTTTATATTTCACTATATTTTTCATAATTCTAAGAGCAAGTTTTAAGACAAATTTTCCTCTGTGATATTGATTCCTTACACTGTTCACCAAATAACTCTGAAAGTAAGAAGCAAACATTTAATCCATTCAGTGTTACATGTTTTAAGAAATACATTTTTGTTTCCATTCTAAAATATTTACCACCAATAGTTCTGTACAATGTAAGTAAACCTAAGGAAGGACTAGGCTTCCCTGGCGCCTCACGCGGTAAAGAATCTGCTTTTTTTTTTTTTTTTTTTCTTTCAATTTTCACGGTTTAATTTGGTTTCTAGGACCAGATACTGAGCACTGCTCATTTCTAGGCTTCTGACTCCAACCCCCCAATAGTATTTCACCTTCAAAACTTGAATTTTCTTTCTGGAATGTCAATGATATTCATGATTTGCTGGTTACAACTTCAAGTCACATTTCTGTATTATTTATTATTATTATGCATTTTTCCAGCTAGCATCTTTGCTGTCTTTCCCCTGAAGAATCTGAGTCCACTCCTCCAGGACCTTTGCCTCTTCCAGAAGGGCTTTTTCCTCCTCTCGAAGAGCACTGTTCTCCTCTCTCAGAGTCTTGTTCCCCTCACAAAGGGCCTGTTCCTCCTTCCACAGAGCCAGTTCTTCCAGCTTCAGCACCAGACCTTCTTTCATCAGGGTCTCTTCTTCCATCTGCCAGCAAATTTGGAAAACTCAGCAGTGGCCACAGGACTGGAAAAGGTCAGTTTTTATTCCAATCCCAAAGAAAGGCAATCCCAAACAATGCTCAAACTACCTCACAATTGCATTCATCTCACACATCACTAAAGTAATGCTTAAAATTCTCCAAGTCAGGCTTCAGCAATACATGAACCGAGAACTTCCAGATGTTCAAGCTGGTTTTACAAAAGGCAGAGGAATCAGAGACCAAATTGCCAACATCCGCTGGATCATTGAAAAAGCAAGAGAGCTCCAGAAAAAAACATCTATTTCTGCTTTATTGACTATGCCAAAGCTTTTGACTGTGTGGATCACAATAAACTGTGGAAAATTCTGAAAGAGATGGGAATACAAGACCACCTGACCTACCTCTTGAAAAATCTGTATGCAGGTCATGAAGCAACAGTTAGAACTGGACATGG
This sequence comes from Muntiacus reevesi, assembly GCF_963930625.1. Taxonomy (NCBI): domain Eukaryota; kingdom Metazoa; phylum Chordata; class Mammalia; order Artiodactyla; family Cervidae; genus Muntiacus; species Muntiacus reevesi. The sequence goes on along the minus strand of NC_089259.1, from coordinate 41,077,169 downwards.
AACAACAGACTGGTTCCAAATAGGAAAAGGAGTATGTCAAGGCTGCTTATCATCACCCTGCTTATTTAACTTATATGCAGAGTACATCATGAGAAAGGCTGGGCTGGATGAAGCACAAGCTGGAATCAGGATTGCCGGGAGAAATATCAATAATCTTAGATATGCAGATGAACTAAAGAGCCTCCTGATGAAAGTGAAAGAAGAGTGTGAAAGTGCTGGCTTAAAGCTCAACATTCAGAAAACTAAGATCATGGCATCTGGTCCCATCATCTCATGGGAAATAGATGGGGAAATGATGGAAATGGTGGCTGACTTTATTTTTTTGTGCTCCAAAATCACTGCAGATGGTGATTGCAGCTATGAAATTAAAAGACGCTTACTCCTTGAAAGGAAAATTATGAGCAACCTAGACAGCATATTAAAAAGCAGAGAAATTATTTTGCCAACAATGGTCCATCTAGTCAAGGCTATGGTTTTTCCAGTGGTCATGTATGGATGTGAGAGTTGGACTATAAAGAAAGCTGAGCACGGAAGAATTGATGCTTTTGAACTGTGGTATTGGAGAAGACTCTTGAGAGTCCCTTGGACTGCAAGGAGATCCAACCAGTCCATCCTAAAGGAGATCAGTCCTGGTTGTTCATTGGAAGGACTGACGCTTAAACTGAAAGAAATTCCAATACTTTGGCCACCTGATGCTAAGAGCTGACTCATTTGAAAAGACCCTGATGCTGGGAAATATTGAGGGCAAGAGGAAAAGGGGACGACAGAGGATGAGATGGTCGAATGGCATCACCAACTCAATGGATGTGGGTTTAGGTGGACTCTGGGAGTTGGTGATGGACAGGGAGGCTTGGCGTGCTGTGGTTCATGGGGTCGCAAAGGGTCGGACATGACTGAGCGACTGAACTGAACTTCCTCCATCTTGATCGCACGCTCCTGATGCTGTAACAACCTTAATCTCCTCGAGGAGAGACCTTATTTCTTCTTGAAGCGCTTTCATCGTTCTCAAAAGCTTTCTCCTTTTCCCGGAGAACCTTGACCTGAGCCTCCAGAGCTAGATTCTGTTGCCAATACGACTATTTGTCTGTGTTCAAGGTATTAATTTCTTCTCCAGTTGATTTTTGGCTTTCTGAAATAATGCTATTAAACTTAAACAGCACCTGATTTTGCTGTCTCGGGGACTGGTTTTCCTCATGAATTAGTGTTTTATCTGAGCAGAGTATGTAAATTCCCAACATGCTGGGCTTAGCCAAAGGTGATCTAATGGTATTTGGAACAAAAGTGTCCTAGATTTGTTGAGAATGTGTTTGTATAGCGTTGGCTCTTGGTTGACTTGCAAAAGCAGTAAACCCAGCAGGGATTTAGCAAGGCTCAGTCAAGCCCACTGCAGGAAAAATAGATAAATAAATAAACAGTGAAATTATGAGCAAAAGTCAGTAAATTATTAGGCTGATATTTAAAAAAGTGAAAAGGTTTACATTTCAATACAAAAGTTATAAACTAATAATTCTAAATTACACATCCAATATATAAATAGATGTTAGATCAAGGTTAATGTATTGAAGTTGTCCGTATTAAACAAAACTAAATTCTGAGTTAAACTATGCAAAATCAACTATTAATCTTTAACTAATTCATTCATTGTTGTTTAGTCCTTAATCTGTGTCCAACTCTTCTGAGACCCCATTGGCTGTAACCCACCAGGCTCTCCTCTGTCCAAGGGATTTCCCAGGCAAAAATACTGGAATGGGTTGCCATTTCCTTTTCCAGGGAATCTTCCCCACCCAGGGATTGAATTCGTGTCTCCGGCTTAGCAGAAGATTCTTCACTGCTGAGCCTCCTGGGAAGCCCAATATATTCAATATTTGTAATGAAATTGCCAGCTATTAATGTGAAAACTACCATATACTTCAAAAAAATTATTTCATTGTAAGAACTAGAAAGTATTTTTAAAGAAGCTATTCTCTATAATTTTTACCATGTTTACTTATGTATTTAGTGGTAAAGTGAAGTCGCTCAGTCGTGTCTGACTCTTCATGACCCCATGAACTGCAGCCTACCAGGTTCCTCCATCCATGGGATTTTCCAGGCAAGAGTACTGGAGTGGGGTGCCCATTTCCTTCTCCAGGGGATCTTCCCGACCCAGGGATTGAAACCGGGTCTCCCATATTGCAGGCAGACGCTTTAACCTCTGAGCCTCCCGGGAAGCCCATAGTATTACATATTTTAACAAATATTCACAGACTTACATTTCTGTGGTCTCTGGATTCCCTGCAAGTCTGATTCCTCTTAGTACCAGAAAACATCTAGGCAAGGTTTTATGTCATCTATAGAGATGTCATATATGATATACCAGGTGCTATATATAGTGTTTCGCTGAGTTTTAATATATTTTTTAAGGAAAAAAATGCAATTTAAAAGTAATGCTTTATTTGATATCTTTCATACTAATCTTTCATCTAATTTCACATAATCTTTCACCACTAATATCTTTCATCTAATTTATTAAAATGAATTTATAAGATTGACTTTTGTTGTAGGTGAAACAACTTCTAATAACTTCATAACCTAGGAATTAACAAATACTGGTAAATGCTGTACAATTAAAGGTGAATATACTTTAAATGATTTTACTATCAATGAAACAATAATACATTGAATAATCAGTATTAAATAACTTTGCAAATTATACCAAGAAACTAGTACTAACTAGCAACATTTTAATTCCAATAATGCTATCTAAGGTAATTTTTAATTTTATAAAATATATGTCCACTGTTGCAACATAAAATAAGAGCATTTTTATAATTTTTAAAATTTAAATATTTGATGAAATATTTAAATAGTGAAATCTTTGTATATTGCATAGATATCACAATGTTTCAGTTATCTATACTTATAAATTTAAAATTGGTTTAAGGTATAAGCTTGAAAATAGGATATATAATAGCATGTGCAAACCCAAACCTCTCACCTTCAAAGATTTGCTAATTTATTCATCATGTGAGACTTCTTACCAGCTATTCACATTATGTCTGTCTAACATAATTGAAAAAGTATTTTTTTCACACATACATAACTCTCTAACTTAATATAGCAAAAAATCTAATGGCATGAAATGAGAGTTAATGTAAAATTAAGATCTATGTGAAAATTTTCAACTCCTTTGCTTTTAACTTTATGAGAGTGAAATATCCTTTTGGTCATTTCATTTATAATTGACTGAGAAACTATTTTGTGTAACTATGTACTGGCTTCTCTTTATGCCAGTGTTTTTAGTCTAGCTGTTTTACTTCTGCCACCATTGTAGCTGATGATTCAAAAAGAGTTCCAAAGACAAAGAACCCTGGGCATTCTGCACTGGGATGTTGTATCCTTGAAATTTAAGGGAAAACTAGGAATTAAGAAGAAAATCTCTGTTGTCTATTGAATAAATTGAATTTATAATTTAAAAATTTTCCTCAAATAAACTACATACCCAAATAGTTTCACCAAAAGATTATTTTAAATATTTAAGAAAGAAAAGATACTATTTCTTGGAACTCTTTCAGATGAGAGAAAAAGAGAACAATTTGTTGTTTTGAGACCACATTACTTTATGTAAAGCCCTGGTGAGGCTATTACAAGAAAGAAAAACTATAGTCTGAAGTGTCTCATAAACATAGATGCAAAAACCTAAACAAAAGATAAGCAAACCAAGTCCAACAACACATAACAATTCATAAAAGGCACCACTGCCAAGCTGGGTTCAATTCATGAATGCAAGAATCAGTTAACATTGGGAAATCAATGAATGTATTTACTACATTAATTTGTTCTATTAAGAACAAAGGAGAAAATGTGTATTTCCTGCCAAAATGAGAAAAATAGTTTCAGTATATTCAGAAAAAAAGCATTTTATAAAACAAAAATCAACACAATTTCATTATTATAACAAAAACCAAACTAAAGAAACCTTCACGGACAATGTTTTAACATGCTAAGAGCACAAAAGAACTTCTTTAATTCAATTATGAATGTTAAAAACACCTAGAGAAACATAGCAGATGATGACATATAAATAGATCACAATTATACAAGGATTCCCACCATCATCACTTTGATTCTTCCTTGTCCTGGAAGTTTTTATTATTGCAAGAAAGATAGTGTGTAAGAATTAGAAGAACATAAGGCTCTTAGGATTTGTAAGTAATATTCCAAACATTTATAAGAAAATGCTACATTATTATAATAAAATAGTTAATCTACAACTAGCTTAATAAAATTGAATATAGTTTAGTAAGATTATTGATATAAAGTCAATCTAAAATTAGCTTTATTTACATATATTTAGCTAATGACTGGAAAATGAATTTTATGATTATATTAATACATTATTTACATTGGCAGTAAAACCACATAGAAATGAACTTTTGCCAGACTGTTATATGGAAAAGTATAAACATTACTGAGATAAGCTGTTTTATTTTTAGTTTGCTAAGTTTTGACCCTGTTAGGGGAAGCACACTGACTGAAACCACCTACCCTGGCCAGGCTCTCTAGTGACCATTTGCATGAGTTGTTTCACAAACGGAGGTTCTGGTAAGGAATACGGAACTAATAAGCCACCACCAACCGGAAGAGTTTGGGAAAGGTCAAAAGGAGACACTGCGTGTCCACCCACTTCCCAGAATCCCTCTCGCTAGCATCCATCTTGGCTGAGTGATGCATGTGCCACCAGGAAGGACTCTGAGTCAGAATGATTGGCCAAAGACAACCCGGGAACTAATCCCATCACCATAAAACCCAAGACTGTGAGCCACATGGCAGAGTAGTTCTCCTGGGTTCTCTTACCCTGCTGCTCTCCTGGTGCCTGCTTCCAATAAAGTCTCTTGCTTTGTCAGCACGTGTCTCCTCGGACAATTCTTTTCTGAATGTAGGACAAGAGCTCGCTCTTTGCCCCCCCCCCCCAGGTCCCCCTCCCCACTTCCTACAACAACCCCGTGGACCATAGTCTGCCAGGTTCTTGTGTGCATGGGATTTCCCAGGCAAAAATAGTGGAGTGGGTTGCCATGAGAGAAATTAGTGAGCTATAAATAGCAGGAAGAATAGACCATGCTTATGATTGGAAGGTACAATATTGGAAAGCTGTTAAGTTTCATCAAATTGATTTACATATTCAATGAATTCTCTAGAAAAATAATCACAGGAGTTTGTATAGGTATGCATGTATACACTGAAAATTTATTCTCATATTTCTATTGAAATGCCAAGAAAAGATATGACAATCTTAAAAAGATCAGCTTTTTAAAAAGCTATAGTAAATTAAACAGTGCTGTGTTAATTCGAGGGTAGATAAGATGGATAGATAACCTGCAACAGAGCACATGTACATATTCAAGGATACTTGCTACTTGGAACAAAACTGAGAAATCTCTCCACCAACAAAAGCAAGTGAAACAAACAATGCATCTCACATGATTATATTTACATAAAGGGCAAAATAATGTGATAATATATAATATTACAAGTATTACAAGTCAAAGTAAAGAAAGTTTCTTAGAGTTAAGGATGTACTCATGATAGCATATATGATTTACTCAAAATATTAATGTAAAAAGGCAATAGGAGAAAATAATTCACACAAAAATTGGTATATCTTTGTGTTTGGTTATTTTTATAGAAGTCTACCATTTAATAGCAGTGTTATCTTGGGCAAGTTAAATTTCTCACTCTCCTTTTCATCAACTATATAACAAAGAATACTGGATCATTTTCATATGTGCATACAATGAATAGACATACACATAAGGAACTTGAAGATTGTCTGGCCCATGAGAAGTGTTAGTCACCACTACCGCCATTATCATTGTCATTATTATAATAATATTTAAATTTTGCTTATATTAAAAAGCACCTTCTAGCATACCTTTACATCTGTATCAAAACTCACCGGCACTGCTGCTCCAGCTCAGCTCAGTCGCTCAGTCGTGTCCGACTCTTTGCGACCCCATGAATCGCAGCACGCCAGACCTCCCTGTCCATCACCAACTCTCGGAGTTTACTCAAACACATGCCCATCGAGTTGGTGATGCCATCCAGCCATCTCATCCTCTGTCGGTCCCTTCTCCTCCTGCCCCCAATCCCTCCCAGCATCAGGGTCTTTTCCAATGAGTTAACTCTTCGCATGAGGTGGCCAAACTATTGGAGTTGCAGCTTCAGCATCAGTCCTTCCAAGGAACACACAGGACGTATCTCCTTCAGGATGGACTGGTTGGATCTCCTTGCAGTACAAGGGATTCTCAACAGTTGTCTCCAACACGACAGTTCAAAAGCATCAATTCTTCAGTGCTTAGCTTTCTTCACAGTTCAACTCTCACATCCATACATGACCACTGGAAAAACCATAGTCTTGACCAGACAGACCTTTGCTGGCAAAGTGAGGTCTCTGCTTTTTAATATGCTGTCTAGGTTGGTCAAAACTTTCCTTCCAAGGAGTAAGTGTCTTTTAATTTCATGGCTGCAGTCAGAATCTGCAGTGATTTTGGAGCCCCTCAAAATAAAATCTGACACTGTTTCCACTGTCTCCCCATCTATTTGTCATGACATGTTGGGACCAGAGGCCATCTTAGTTTTCTGAATGTTAAGCTTTAAGCCAACTTTTTCACTCTCCTCTTTCACTTTCATCAAGAGGCTTTTTAGTTCCTCTTCATTTTCTGCCATAAAGGTGCTGTCATCTGCATATCTGAGGTTATTGATATTTCTGCCAGAAATCTTGATTCCAGCTTGTGCTTCTTCCAGCCCAGCGTTTCTCATGATGTACTCTGCATAAGCAGGGTGATGATATGCAGCCTTGACGTACTCCTTTTCCTATTTGGAACCAGTCTGTTGTTCCATGTTCAGTTCTAACTGTTGCTTCCTGACCTGCATACAGGTTTCTCGAGAAGCAGATCAGGTGGTCTGGTATTCCCATCTCCTTCAGAATTTTCCACAGTTTATTGTGATCCACACAGTCAAAAGCTTTGACATAGTCAATAAAGCAGAAATAGATGTTTTTCTGGAACTCTCTTGCTTTTTCAATGATCCAGCGGATGTTGGCAATTTGATCTCTGGTTCCTCTGACTTTTCTAAAACCAGCTGGAACATCTGGAAGTTCTCGGTTCACATATTGCTGAAGCCTGACTTGGAGAACTTTGAGCATTACTTTAGTGATGTGTGAGATGAGTGCAATTGTGCAGTAGTTTGAGCATTGTTTGGGATTGCCTTTCTTTGGGATTGGAATGAAAACTGACCTTTTCTAGTCCTTTGCTCCAGTACTTTGCTTCAAAAATTCAAGGTCTGGTTAGTGTTTCCATTATTGGCAAATATATTATTCCTGATATCTTCAGATAAATCATAAATTTCAAGGTGGTCTTGAATTTAATATCATTAAAATATTAAGTCAAAGAAAAGAAAACAAGGGGAATGACTCCTTGACTATTTATCATTAATATTAGAACAAGTAGACTTCTTTAAAAGAAAACAAATTTCTTGTTTAATAACATCATTTTAGAAAGAAAAGTTTTCAAGCTTTCTCAGCTTTTTCTAAATATCTGTTAATTGATTTGTAGATGAATTTTCTGGTTTCTTTCTTTCTTTTTTTTTCCCCCCCCCCCGGGTTCTTTTTAATTAACTTATTGGTTAGTGCCATATTCTGTATAGTAATGTAAGACTAGTGCCCATACAATTGTAGATTATTGGGTAGAGCAAATATAGTAAAGATTCAAAATCATGTCCTCAGGAAACTTCTTGCATCAGGTCAGGAATCATCTAACACCATTTTATAGTTAACATACTTTATTTTCTGTGCCCTTTTCTGTTAAAAGCTTGGCACATATTGATTGCACAAAAACCTCACATGAAAAATTGTGGTGTTAACAAAATTAGTAGTCAAGAATTAAATGTCTTAACATTTAAGCTAGTGTTGTTTGGCCTTGGCGTTTGTCACTTTCCAGTTCTATAACCTTAATAGTCCTTTTAGAGAGTGAGCTGTCTGCTCTAACTCAGCCTAAATGACTTTTCTTTAAAGTAAAATGAAGACTTTTGAAGATGAACAGCCACAGGAATATCAGGACCACAAGTCCAGAGACACCTGGGCTGCTGGTGTTGCTCAGTAACTTCAGTTGTGTCCAACTCTGTGCGACCCCATAGATGGCAATCCACCAGGCTCCCCCATCCCTGGGATTCTCAAGGCAAGAACACTGGAGTGGGTTGTCATTTCCTTCTCGAATGCATGAAAGTGAAAAGTGAAAGTGAAGTCCTTCAGTCATGTCCAGATTCTTAGAGACCCATGGACTGCAGCCTACCAGGCTCCTCCATCCATGGGATTTTCCAGGCAAGAGTACTGAAGTGGGTTACCATTGCCTTCTCTGGAGACACTTGGGAATGGAGGGCAATTTAAAATCTTAAATTGTTCTTAAATTTAAATAACATAGCATAAAATAGCATGTGGAAAACAAAAGACAAGCAGGAATCAAACATGACTAATGTAATATTGGGCTTCCCTGGTGGCTCAGATGATAAAGAATCTACCAGCAATGCAGAAGACCTGGGTGCGATGCCTGTATTGGGAAGATCCACTGGAGGACCTAATGACTACACTCTCCAGTATTCTTGCCTGGAGAATCCCATGGACAGAAGAGCCTGGTGGGCCACAGTTCATGGGGTCACAGAGAGTCAGACATGACTGAGCAACTAACACACACACATCGATGTGGTATTACTGAGATTTTTGAGGTAACATTCCCAATACCATCATTATGCTCTGTGTTGTAGCTTCCCAAACTCATGTTGCTGTCCTAATCCTAGTAATTCAGAATGTCAATGTATTTGGAGATAAATTCTATACATCAGTAAATTAGGTAAAATGAGGTCATTATGGTGGTCTAAATATCCTATGACTGGTGTCCCTGTAAGAAGAGGAAATTTTGTCACAAATAGCCACAGAGAAAGATTGTCTGAGGACAACAAAAAAGGAAAAGACTACAGTTTCCAAGTCTGAGAAGGAATTAGTCCTGCTGGCATCTTAATCTCAAACTTCTAGTCTCCAGAACAGTGAGAAAATATATTTTTGTTTAAGTCACTTAATGGTAATTTGTTATGGCAGGTCTAGCAAACTAATGAAGGTATCATTCCTCCCTGCTTAATTTCTTAAAAAAAAAAAAAAAAAAGACTTGTGAAGTTTAATTCATAGGAAGAAATTGACTATCAATAGATTGGTTTTGACCCTCCTACATTACCATTTTGCATAACCTTATTTTTATTTCTCTTTTGATTCCATGGTTTCTAACAACCAGTTCTAGATTCACTTTAGGATTTAGCTAGGAACCCAAAACCTACATTCCCACACGAGTGGGTATTTTCAGTCATGCACAACAGTGGTTGTTTCTTCTCTTCTTTTTAATTAAACTGTTTAAAAAATTTACCTCTTAAGGAGGTTTCTTTCTTTTGATTGAAGTACAGCTGACTTACAGGACTATATTCATTTTAGATGTACAAATATTAATACCATATTTTTATATATTAGACACCATACAAAATTATCACAATATTATGCCTATTTTTCCCTGTGAGGTATGTTATGTCCCATTGGCTCATTTATTTCATAACTGGTAATTGTACTTTTAAAATCCATTCACATATTTTTACAATCCCCCTACTCCCCTCTACTTTGACAACTACTGATTTGTTTTCTGGATTAAGGAATCGGTTTCTGCTTTGTTATATTTGTTTGCTTTGCATTCAGTTTCCACATGTATGTGAAAACAATTAGTATTTGTCTTTCTTGGTCTGACATATAAAGTTTAGCAGAATCTCTCTAGGTCCATCCACATTTTTGAAATGACAAGATTTTATTCTTCCTATTATGACTGAGCAGTATCTTGTTGTATATTCATACCACATTTTATTAATCCATTCATTTATTTATGGGCACTTAGGTTGCTTCCTTGGCTATTGTAGGTAATGATGCTATGAACATTAGGGTGCATATTTGTTTCTGATGTATTGTCTTATTTTCTTTGGATAACCCGAGAGTGGAATTTCTAGGTCATATGGTAGTTCCACTTAGTTTTTTTTACTTGGTTTGCTAATATTCTCATTAAGGATGTTTGCTTCTATACTCTTTGGAATTATTGGACAATATTTTTCCTTTTTTGTAGTGTTTTTGTCTGGTTTTTGTATCAGTAAAATGTTTGTCTCCTAGAATGAAATGTCTTCAGTGTTTTTTTGTTTGTTTGTTTGTTTAATATCTCAAGAATTATATGTATTAACTCTTTTTTTTTTTTTTTTTTTTTTTTTAATATCTGGTAGAATTCCCTTTAAAGTCATATGGACCTGGGCTTTGTAGGTTTTTTTTTCTTTTGGTTTTTTTTTTTTTTAATTACTGACTAAATTTCTTACTAGTAACTTGTCTGTTCAAATTTTCTATTTTTTCCGAATTCAGTCTTGGAAGCTTGTATATTTCTAGGACATTGCTCTTATTTTCTAAGTTGTAGAATTTTTTGGTGTATAGCTAGTCATATCAGTCTCTTATGTTTGCTTGCTATTGATTGTAATACCTCTTCTTTCATTCTAAATTTATTAAGTCCCTCTTTCTTTTTTTAATAAATAGAGATAAAAGTTGATTATTTTTTAATCTTTTCAAAGAATGAGCTCTTAGTTTCATTGATCTTTTCTGTCATATTTTCAATTTGTAATTTACTTGTTTTTTCTCTCATATTAATTATTTCCATTTGTTAAATCTGAACTTTGACTATTCTTCCATTTCTAATTTCTTACATGTAAAATTAGGTTGTTTATTTGAGATTTTTCTTGTTTCTTGAAGTAAGCCTTTATCACTGTAAACTTACATCCTAGAAATGTTTTTCCAATATCCCATGGGTTTTGGAACATTGTGTTTTAATTTTTGCTTGTCTCAGTATTTAAAAAAAAAAAAAATTTTTTTTTTTAATTTCACTTTGATTTCTTCACTGACTCATTGGTTATTTAGTAGTGTGTTGTTTAGTTTCCAGGTCTTTGTGTTTCTTTCAGTGTTCTTTCTGGAATTGTTTTCTAGTTTCATGTCATTGTGGTCATAAAAGATGCTTGATATTTCCTTTTTCTTAAATTTCTTGAAATTTCTTTTGTGGTCTAGCATATCACCAATTCTACAGAATATAATAAGTATACTTAAAGAAAATGTGTATTCTGCTATTTTTCAATGAAACTTTCTGAAGATATCCATTAGATATATCTGCTGTAATGTAACATTAAAGATCAAAATTTCCTTATTGATTTTCTTTCTATAAGTGGATTTTTAATGTCCTCTGCTGTTATGGTGACTCAGTGGTAAAGAATTCACCTGTCAATGCAGGAGATATGCGTTCAGTCCCTGGATTGAGAAGATCCCCTGGAGAAGGAAATAGCAACCCACTCCAATATTCTTGCCTGGGAAATCTCATGTACAGAGGAGCCTGGCTGGCTATAGTCCTTTGGGGTTGCAAAAAGAGCCAGACACAATTTAGCAGCTGCTGCTGCTACTGCTGCTAAGTTAAGCAACAACAAATGCTATTGCATTAATATCTAATTCTTCCTGTATATCTGTTGTGCTAAGTCGCTTCAGTCGTGTCCAACTCTTTTGCTACCCTATGGACTGTAGCCCACCAGGCTCTTCTGTCCACAGGGATTCTCCAGGCAAGAATAGTGGAGTGGGTTGCCATGCCCTTCTCCAGGAGACCTTCCCAACCCAGAGATTGAACCTGTGTCTCTTATGTCTCCTGCAGTGGCAGGCAAAGTCTTTACAACTAGCACCACCTGGGAAGCCCAAACATTGTATCTTTTAATGTTTTCTATAAGGAAATGGCAATCCACTCCAGTATTCTTGCCTGGAAAATCCCATGGACAGCAGAGCCTGGAGGGCTACAGTCCATGGCAAGAGTCGGACGCAGCTTAGTGACTAAATCACCATATATGTTTAAGTGTTCATTTGTTAGGTGCATTATTATTTTTAAAAGTTACATCCTTTCTTCAATTGACCTCTTTATCATTATGTAATACCTTTATCTTTTGTTGTTGTCTTTAATATCTATTTTGTCTGATATGAGTATGCCTACCCCAGATTTCTTTTTTATTTCATTTCACTTTCAGTCTTTGTGTGTCTTTAGCTCTGAAGTGAATGCCTTGTAGGTGGCTTGTAGACTTTTCCTTTTCTTCTTCTTCTTCTTCTTCTTTTTTTTTTTTTTTTTGTACATTTGGCCACTGTATGTCTTCAGATTGGAAAGTTCAACCCATTAACATTTAAAGTGATTATTAAGAAGTATGTACTTATTGTCATTTTGTTAATTGTTTTCTAGCTGTTTTTATAATTCTTCACTGTTCCTTTCTTCTTCACTTAGTCTATTCCCCTGTGGTCTGCTGGTTTTCTTTAGTGTTATGTGTTTGGACTTTGTCTCTTTACTCTCTCTCCTATGTTTTAGGTTTTTGATGTCATATTTCACTTTTTTTTTTTTTTTTTTGGTAGTTCATAACTAATTATTGTCACTTTGGTTGATTTTATGTGCTATGACTTTTAGCCTCATCCTGGCTTTTTAAATGGTTTGTCCACTGTCTTTATATATATGGTCTTTACCAGTGAAATTTTTTCTTTCATATTTTTTTATTATGAGTTTTGGCATTTTCTTCTTCACTTAGAGCAGGCAATTTAACATTTCTTGTATTATTATCTAACATTTCTTGTAATGCTAAGCTGGTTAAAGTCATAATGAGCTTTGAGATTTCTCTTGTCTGGGAAATCTTTTCCCTTTTCTTCAATTCTGAATAATTACTTTGCTGGTAGAATATACTTAGTTGTAGGGGGTTTTTGTTGGTTTTAATTTATTTGTTTTCTTTTGGCACTTGAAGTATCATGCCACTTCCTTCTGGCCTGCAAAGCTTCTGCTGAAAAATAATCTGATGACCTTATGAGGATTCCCTTGGATGTGACTTTCTTTCTTGTTGCCTTTAAAATTCTCTCTTTATCTTTAATTTTTCCATTTTACTTATACTATATATTGAAGTGGATATCTTTGAATAAACTTTGTTTGGAATTTTCTGTGCTTCCTGAACCTGAATGTTCATTTCCTTCCCCAGGTTAGGAAAGTATTCAGCCATTATTTATTGACATATATTTTCTGACACTTGCTTTCTCTTTTCTCCTTGTGGGATTACATATAGTGTAAATGTTAATATGCCAGATGTTGCTCCAGATATCCTTTAAATGATCCTCACTTTTTAAAAATTCTTTTTTTTTTTTTTTTTTTTTGGCTGTTCTAATTTTTTTTTTCTAACTCTTTGCCAAAGGTTTCACTATGTTTCATTATTATTCTACCAAATTCTGTGAGCTTCTTCATAATTTTTTCTTTGAAGTCTTTATCAGTTAAATTCCTTTTAACCATTTCATTGGGGATTTGGGTGGAGGTTGAGATTTTCTTGTTCTTTTATTTGAAGCAATTTCCTTTGTCTTCTTATTTTGTTTGACCTGTATTTGTTTCTGTGAATAAGACAAAACAGTTAGCTCTTCTGGTCTTGAAGTCTTGGCTTGTGTTGAAGCATCCCTATGAAGATTGTCTGCACCCAGTGACTTTGGTGGTGACTTTGTTGCAAGAGCTGGGGCTGTATCCAGGCCTGGGCCAGGAGGCTACCGAGGCAGTCTTGGGAGTCCAGCTAGAATACCAGGTCCTTTTCACTGTGCTCCCTAGGTGCTGAGAATTTGAGTGAGTGAGTTTGTGTGTGAATCTTTTATGAGCAGAGCCTTGGTTTCCAACAATCTTCAGACTCTCCTGGACATACCCCCTATTGGTTTCCAAAGCAAATTATGGATTCTCATCTTCTGCTGCTGGATCCCATGGCTGAAGTGCCTAGTGTAAGGCTTGAACCTCTCGCTTCTTAGTTTATGATATGCCTTCCCATTTTTAGGTCACCACATTACAATTGTGAAGTCTAACAAAATTGCCTCTCCACCCCACTTACCCATCTTGATGTAGTTTGTGTTTATATCCTTAATTGTAGAAAACCTATTCTATTGGTCTTCAGGTTGTTCTCAGAAAGAGCTGTTTATATGTAGTTGTAGTTTGGGTACATCTGTGGGAATACATGAGCTCAGGAACTTCCTTCTGTGTAATCTCCTCTGCTGTCTCAGTTTCTATCTTATATGAAATTAACCAGTTCAGATCCAGAATGACTCTATATGGTTTTTGCACTACCTTGAATACTCAGGGTACCCTGCTTGTTGTTTTCTTCTTGACCAAGAACGTAAAAAATATTGGTGACTACTAATCTATTCTTACTCATACAAGCTTCATATTAACAATCCAAAACTAGAACTTCTCTAGGGTGGTGTAGTATGCACAAAATTCAGATGACAAATCATATGAAAACAGTAAATAGTCTATAAGTCAATTTCTAAAAAGAATTTTAAAGATATAAAGTGATGTTTGCCTAAAACTGAACTTTTGCTCCATTTATGCCTACATAGACAATGCTGAAATTGTGACATAAGCACTGAAAGCATGCATGATGAAGCCACCTGCATCAGCCAAAAGTACAGTTGTTAGCTTGCAAGGATCACAAGTAGTCAAGCCTTTACAGAGGGTAGCCTTGAGGTCCCCATGCCTTTTGCTTGCTAACTTCTCAGTAGCCACACTGCTTATCAGACCTCAGTCATGGAGTTCTACTATTAAACCCCAAGAGTTCTCTTTTGCAGAGTACTGCAGCCATCTGAAAAGGTCCTTTTTGAGCTTTTTTTCTGAGATCCAAGTGACTTTGCCAAGCCTAGGGAGTCCAGCACTTCTTCTGAAGCCTAGACATTTTTCCTTAAGGTGGTGTTGTTACTCAAGTCTGTGAAGTCACCACAGAACTGACTTGAACATCTTGTGCAGACCTTATGAATAAAAAACCAAATGCTCCACTGTGAAAACATCACCTGGATAGACATAAGCATCTCTTAGGTTTAAAATACTCTGTTCATAAACTGAAATCCAAGCAAAGTGCCATACATCTTATACATATGGATAGTCTTAGTCACTTCCTTAAATGACTTTTTTTTTGTTTTATTTTTTAATTTTTTAAAGATTTTTTTTTTTTTTTGGATGTGGACCATTTTTAAAGTCTTCTTTGAATTCATTACAATATTGCTTCTGCTTTAGGGTTTTGTTTTTTGGCTGTGAGTCATGTGGGATCTTAGTTCTTGACCAGGGATCGAACCTGAGCCCCCTGTGTTTGAAGGTGAAGTCTTAACCACTGGATTGCCAGGGAATACACTGTTTTATGGTTTAGACTATATAACAGCTGTATCAAATTTTAAGGTCTCTGAAATGTAATGCCTCAAAGCTTCAAATTTCCCAGGAAGAGACAGGTTCTTGGAAAATATGAACTTTTCAGGAAATCAACTAATAATAGGTGTATGTGTGCAGAATCACTTCAGTCATGTCAACACTGCACCCCCATAGACTCTAGCCTACCAGGCTCCTCTGTCCATGGGATTTCCCAGGTAAGAGTACTGGAGTGGGTTGCCATTTCTTTCTCCAGAGGATCTTCCTGACCCAGGGATTGAACCCACACCTCTTGTATCTCCTGAATTGGCAGGCAGTTGTTTTCTTTCTTTTCTTTTTTTTTTTTTAACCACTAGTGCCACCTAGGAAACCAAATAATAGGTATATTCTGTGGGTAATAGGATGGTGATTATGTGCACAGATTAAGATAGATCACCTCATCTGCCCAAGAGGAATGAGTAAAACGGTGTAAAGAAGTCAAACAGTATGTGAATTAAGAAACTTCCAATTGATGTGGAAAGGAAATGTCCCTCTCCACCCCAAGAAGTAACAAATGAATAGAAACCTGCCACTGGGGAAAATTGTTGATGGAAGAATATGGTGTGAGAAGATGACTAAGAGTTTCCAGTTCTGTACTAGTTGGGGATTAAGCATAATTAATGCAAACCTAAGAAACTTAGAGCAATAACCAGAAAATCAGGGAACTTGGAAATAAGATTTAACCAGGTAACAACAGTCTTTAATTTTGTTATATCTGTTTGGAAAGGTCAACGTTGACCTCAACTGTGCAGATCAGTTAAGATATATGTTCTAATTTAAGTATTGCTTTCAACTGTAAATTTCCAGTATTGTATTAAGAAACAAAACAAAAATGACAATCAAAGCAATAACAACAAAAATCAACCACTTAATTTTAGCTTACATTCAAAGAACAGTTCCAAAATATAAAAACAAAATACAATCACTGCAATGGTTTGCTTGAATTAAGTGACTATCTAATTACTTTACAGAAAATTACCTTTCTTCCTTAAAGCAGCATGAGGCTGCCAAATTTACTCCTGTTGTAGCGAGGAGCCTCATGCTATTTGGCTTCTGGGCTCCATCTGCACTTGTCTGCATCTGCTTTCATCCTCCTCAAACTCCTCTCAAAAGGAGTTAGAAAATCTGCAATTCACATCAGGGCATCCAGCCAGATTAGAAGCTGCCAAATATCAACATCAGGTTTTGTGAGAAAAATTAAGTTACTCAAGCTTTCTCTCTAGCATATCAATGATATTGTATAAAAGGTTATGCAGCCTGAATCTCTATTTCCACCCTGCTGGGTAAAAATAATTTGAAAGTGAAAATGTGAGGTTATGATATGATTTGAACATTTTACGGTGACCTGACCTTTTCAGCTGTTATTCTTACTGTGTCTGGTTATCATGTTAGTGATTTTTTAAAACTGTTTTTCTACATTTGTCACAATACAACATGGAGAGTAGAATGTGAATAATTTCAAATATTACATTTTAAAAAGGTTTCGTGTTTCTATGCCCATCTTTATATATTTTAATTACATTGAATTAAAATTTAGTGAAAGACTTGAAATATAAAGTCTGAATAATCTTCTAGAAGATAAATTCAAAACCATTGACAAAAATATGAGAGAAAATAATTTAAATTAGAGACTCAAACCAGAAAGACAAAAAATCTAACATTAGATTATTAGGAATAATATAAGTAAACATACACACATATAACACATATGTATGTACACACAAAGGAGGTATTTATTAACTAAATTATATCAGAGTACTTCTGTGACTTCAGATACATCTCCTTATTAGAAAGGCCCAGTGAGTGATAAAAGATTCAAACTCAGGAGCATCATTACAAAATTTCAGAAAGCCAAGTGTGTCATGGCATACAGAGAAAGAAACATTGAAAACAAAGGAATGAGTATCAGAATAACACCAGGTTCTTGACAGAAGACTTTAAGCACAGCATGGGCAGATGCTCTGTTGACTGCTCTGCCTAATTGTGAATGCATTATGTCTGAAGATAAAAATCCAACAATGGTAAGTGACATTTGTACATCATGTTACAGAGATAAATCTGAACCAGGTGGTCCCCAAGTACCATGCAAGCCAGATAAACCCAGAACAGTTTGAAGGTGAGCAACCAACCTTAGAATGGTGTGCCTTCTTGTCCATTTGGCACGTTCAGATCACACCACAATATAAGCTCTCCAGAACCTGGGATCTGCTTTGTAGGTTCACTGAAGTATCTGTGGCATCTAAAGTATGTAAGACATAAGCAAGTCTTCTGTTAAAACTTTCCAAACAAATATATAAATGGATCTTTGAGGTTTATTGCTGATCATCTTATGAGGAATGCAGATATAATGTTAAAAAAAAACAACTGTGTAAAGGTAAACTGGGAGTAAGAGAATCCTGGGGTGACATGAATCAGCACTTGAAAGAACACTAGGGCTCCCACCTTTTCAGATGCATATTGAGAGTTGCCCTTTACCTACTTCATGGGTACACATTTAGTTTTAATTAACAACAGAGACTTTAGAGAAACATTTGGGAGCATCAGTTCGGTTCAGTTCAGTTCAGTCGCTCAGTCGTGTCCCACTCTTTGAGACCCCATGAATCGCAGCACACCAGGCCTCCCTGCCCGTCAAACTCCCGGAGTTTACTCAAAAACATGTCCATCAAGTCGGTGATGCGATCCAGCCATCTCATCCTCTGTCTTTCCCTTCTCCTCCTGCCCCCAATCCCTCCAATAAGGGTCATTTCCAACGAGTCAACTCTTCACATGAAGTGGCCAAAGTATGGGAGTTTCAGCTTCAGCATCAGTCCTTCCAATAAGCACCCAGCACTGATCTGCTTTAGTATGGACTGGTTGGATTTCCTTGCAGTCCAAGGGACTCTCAAGAGTCTGCTCCACACTACAGTTCAAGGGATCAATTGTTGGGTGCTCAACTTTCTTCAGAGTCCAACGCTAATATCAATACATGAGCACTGAAAAAACCATAGTCTTGGACTATTTGGCACTTTTGTTGGCAAAGTGATGTCTCTGCTTTATAATATGCTATCTAGGTTGGTCATAACTTTCCTTCCAAGGAGTAAGTGTCTTTTAATTTCATGGCTGCAGTCACCATCTGCAGTCATTTTGGAGCCCAAAAAATAAAGTCTGATACTGTTTCCAGTGTCTCCCCATCTATTTCCCATGAGGTGATGGGACCAGATGCCATGATCTTAGTTTTCTGAATGTTAAGTTTTAAGCCAACTTTTTGACTCTCCTATTTCACTTTCATCAAGAGGCTCTTTAGTTCCTCTTCACTTCCTGCCATAAGGGTGCTGTCATTTGAATATCTGAGATTATTGATATGTCTCCGGGCAATCTTGACTCCAGCTTGTGTTTCATCTAGCCCAACATTTCTATGAGGTACTCTGCATGTAAGTTAAATAAGCAGGGTAACGATATACAGCCTTGATGTACTCCTTTTCCTATTTGGAACCAGTCTGTTGTTCCATGTCCAGTTCTAACTGTTGCTTCCTGACCTGCATACAGGTTTCACAAGAGGAAGTTCAGGTGGTCTGGTATGCCCATCTTTTTCAGAATTTTCCACAGTTTATTGTGATCCACACAGTCAAAGGCTTTGGTATTGTCAATAAAGCAGAAGTATACGTTTTTCTGGAGCTCTCTTGCTTTTTCGATCATCCAGCGAAAGTTGGCAATTTGATCTCTGGTTCCTCTGCCTTTTCTAAAACCAGCTTGAACATCTGGAAGTTCTCGGTTCACGTATTGCTGAAGCCTGGCTTGGAGAATTTTGAGTATTACTTTACTAGCGTGAGAGATGAGTGCAATTGTGCAGTAGTTTGAGCATTCTTTGGGATTATCTTTCTTAGGGATTGGAATGAAAACTGACTTTTTCCAGTCCTGTGGCCACTGCTGAGTTTTCCAGATTTGCTGGCATATTGTATGCAGCACTTTTACAGCATCGTCCTTTAGGATTTGAAATAGCTCAACTGGAATTCCATCACATCCACTAACTTTGTTTGTACTGATGCTTTCTAAGGCCCACTTGACTTCACATTCCAGGATGTCTGGCTCTAGATGAGTGATCACACCATCGTGATTATCTGGATCATGAAGATCTTTTTTGTACAGTTCTTCTGTGTATTCTTGCCACCTCTTCTTAATATCTTCTGCTTCTGTTAGGTCCATACAATTTCTGTCCTTTATTGAGCCCATCTTTGCATGAAATGTTCCCTTGGTATCTCTAATTTTCTTGAAGAGATCTCTAGTCTTTCCCATTCTGTTGCTTTCCTCTATTTCTTTGCATTGATCGCTGAGGAAGGCTTTCTTATCTCTCCTGGCTATTCTTTGGAACTCTGCATTCAAATGGGAATATCTTTCCTTTTCTCCTTTGTTTTTCACTTGTCTTCTTTTCACAGCTATTTGTAAGGCCTCCTCAGACAACCATTTTGCCTTTTTGCGTTTCTTTTCCATGGGGATGGTCTTGGTCCCTGTCTCCTGTACAATGTCATGAACTTTCATCCATAGTTCATCAGGCTTTCTGTCTATCAGATCTAGTCCCTTAAATCTATTTCTCACTTCCACTGTATAGTCATAAGGGATTTGATTTAGGTCATACCTGAATGGTCTAGTGATTTTCCCTACTTTCTTCAGTTTTAGTCTGAATTTGGCAATAAGGAGTTCATGATCAGAGCCACAGTCAGCTCCCAGTCTTATTTTTGCTGACTCTAAAGAGCTTTTCCATCTTTGACTGCAAAGAATATAATCAATCTGATTTCAGTGTTGACCTTCTGGTGATGTCCATGTGTAGAGTCTTCTCTTGTGTTGTTGGAAGAGGGTGTTTGCTATGACCAGTGTGTTCTCTTGGCAAAACTCTATTAGCCTTTGCCCTGTTTCATTCCGTACTCCAAGGCCAAATTTGCCTGTTACTCCAGGAGTTTCTTGACTTCCTACTTTTGCATTCCAGTTCCCTATAATGAAAAGGACATCTTTTTTGGATATTAGTTCTAAAAGGTCTTGTAGGTATTGATAGAACTGTTCAGCTTCAGCTTCTTCAGAGATGTTTAATTATAAAACCAAAATTCTTCTTATCAGAAGGCTTCATTTTTTTTCAAAAATTATTTATTTTTAATTGGAGGAAAATTGTTTCACAATGTTGTGTTGGCTTCTGCCATACATCAACATGAATCAACCATATGTCTCCTCCTTGAACCTCCTCCCCACCTCCCACCCCATCCTAGTCCTCTTGATCATCACAGAGCACTGTGTTAAGTGCCCTGTATCCTGCAGCAAATTCCCACTGACTGTTTTGTATATGGTAATGCATATGCTTCAATGCAACTCTCTCAATTCATCCCACTCTCTTCTTCCCCTACACTGTCCATGTCTGTTCTCTATGTCTTCATCTCTATTATTACCATACAGATAGCTTCATCAGTAACATTCTAGATTTCATATATATGTGTTAATAGATGATATTTGTTTTTTTCTTTCTTACTTACTTCACTCTGTATAATAAACTCCAGATTCAGCCACCTCACTAAAACTGACTTAAATTCATTCATTTGAATGGCTGAGTTATATTCCACTATATATATACACATATATATACCACAATATCTTTATCCAACAGTCTGTCAGTGGGCAACTAGGTGGCTTCCATGTTCTGACTATTATAAATAGTGCTACTATGAACATTGGTGTACATGTGTCCTTTAGATATGTCTATCTTTAATAATTCATTTACTGTGTGGAAAAACTCTGGATATTCATGTGTTTCACTCTTATTATTGTCTCTCTAATAAATGCTTTTTAATGTATTGATGATAAAGAAATATTATATTTGAGACTATAAGAAATCTCAAGAGCCAATAACTGAATGAGAAATTTGATTAATAATTTTTCATCAATCAATGGTAGCAATAATAATAATAATATATCCTCATTGGTTTACTTTCAAGTTTAAACAAGTTGATATATGTAAAATTTAAAGAATATATGGTTAGTGATTAATGAAATAACTGCAATTATATTAATGCATATTTTGAATTTCAAATAAAAAGTAGGTAGTGTCAATAGCAACAGTAAAAATATTTTAAATGGTTACAGTATTAATCATTTGTTTAAAAACTTGTTTTCACATATGTCAATTTATTGACTCTTATAGCCACTTCACAAACAATAATATATAAAAATTCTAAAATTAAGTGCAAATATCTATTTATTTATAAAATTTAAGAATGAAATGCTTTTATAAATTATTCTAAGTCAAGTAGGGGCAGAAAACATTTTCTTTCTTCCTTTCTGGGCTCTTTGTTCTATCAACTAAATTGATATAAAACAGATTGTGTTGTGTGCTTAGTCTCTCAAAAACAGATTAACAGTAGAAAAAAAAAAAAAAAAAAAAAAGAACTTAATTTCATTCATGTAGGAACCCCATACTAATATGTGCAACTCAAAGAAGTAACCAAAGCAGGCAGCTTTCATATTTTTCAGACAAAGGAACAATAAATTTGTGAAGAATTGACAAGACAAAGAAATTTGGACTTGGAATAGTAGGTTAGTGAGAAAGTAATATTAGGTAGAATAGGAAACAGGAGTCCAAAATGGCGGAGGCTAAAAGACGAGGAAGGGAAAACCCATGAAAATAGAACAAAGGAAGTTCTGAGGAACGGAGTGAGGACCTCAGGTAGAACAAACAGCACTCCTCGCTAGCCCAATTTACAGGGGGAGGCAAAAACGTATAAGAGAAGCCAGATCGCTGGGGCTCTCTCTCTTTCATGCACATGCTCTTTCTTTCTCTTTCTTTTCTTTGAATCTTTGGGTCAGCATGCCCTCACACCTCGAGGATGTATTTTCCTGCTATTTTCTAAATAAAACTGAGTTGTAACATGGGGTGTAATACTGACCTGTCTAACAGTTACACCATGGTCTGCTCAAGAACCAAGAGTTATAACATGGTCTGTCCAAGAGCTGTGGCATGCCAAGGGCTTTAATGTCCGTTGCTTCAAATTTTTGTTGAGATGAGACAGGACTGAAGAGATTACACTCACCTGACATCTATGGTGCCGTGACTCAGAATTAACCTGGCTGAAACAACCTGGGCGTGGTCCTGGCAAGGAGGAGGCCAAGCACAGCAGGAAGCCAACTCAGTGAAAGCTCCCACAATACAAGCAGAATGTGAAGAAAATCCAGCGCAAGGAAGTGACAAGAGGCCCATTGTGCTGGAAACCAGGACAGTGAAAAGCGAACTCAACAGAAAGCTCACGTGGCTCAGTCTCAGATTACAGAAGACCTCTGGTTAAGGTAGGAGGTCCTCGCTCCTATGGCTGGAGGGACATATGCCTAATGAAATATTAATTCCTTTGTAAGCTCTCGTTTCTTGTTTTCTCAAACCCCCCACAAACAGGCGGGTGACAGTGGACACAATTGAGGGACTCTGGAAACGTGACTCCTCGGTATGTCCCAAAGGTACTATCTGCTGAGCCCTAGTAGCTGTTGCCCAAGCTGGTGAGGGTTCTTCTTTCCTTAATCTCCTTTGTGCTGAGGATCAGGCCAATGAAAACTGTGAGCATAGGTCAGGTATTTAGCTGATTTTCCAGCAGACTATGAAGGAGATTTCTTGGCACGTTTTTTCAACTGCTTTTTCCCCCTGTCCTTCAGCTCTCTCTCCTGGGACTCAGGCCTGGCCAAAACCCATGAAGTTCAGATTCTGAGGTCTCATTGCAAAAATTTAGACACAAAAAGATAGGTAAGAAGTCGATTTGTTAGGATTTAGAGAGAAACACACTCTGCAGGGTGTGGATCACTGCAGAGGGTTCTGGCCCTGGAATGCAGTCTGGCTAGGTTTTGTGAGTAGGGTGAATTCATATTCTAAAGAATGGGAGGATCATCCCAACCATTGGGGAACCACCTACTCCTCCATTTTCTTACAGTCCCTTGGAGCTGTCCTGCCACCTCTTGATATGCCATTTGATTTACAGATTGGGGATTAAATATTACTTGAATTTGACTTGTCATCTTGGACCCAATTGATTTTAAACAGTTTATGTTATGCCCTTACACTATGTCATTTTTTCAAAGGTTGTGCCCTGCCACCTTCCCTTCTGTTTCATGCTCCTTTCCTGAGCCCCGTCCAGGCCCACAACGTTGCTTCTACAATTTTTTGGAGGGAAAATCAGAAAATAGCTGACCCTTGGGAGGGAAATACTGAATAATATCCAATCTCTCTAGATATTCAGACCTTCGTCTTCCATGTTTCCTACAACATGTGCAACATGAGCATCTCTCAGTTAACCCACTAGGGCAGGCAAGAGGCACACAATGCCTGCTAGAAGTCCACCTGTTGGCATCCCTTCAAAGGCAATTGGACTTCCGGGGATAACGTTTGCCACTTTGGAAGTTAGCCCTGCAGGCCGGTTGGGTCCAAACCCTTGCCACCCTTCTCCTAAAGTTACAAACATACCTCTGGATCAAACTCCACTCCACTTTTATGGAACATCTGGTCTGTTGCCTCTTAACAAATTTGTTCTTAAGCCAACTACTAACTCCTACTATCAGGACTCTGCCCCCTTGTAGGCAACGTTGCTCCACCCAGTCTATTATTAAAATACCTTAATACCCCTAACAAGGCCAGATAAAACACTCCTTTGTCATTACTTCTGTTATTACCTAAAGTGGGTCTATGACAATGAAATATTTACCATTGGAGACACTCTAACCTGCTCGTATGGAGGACTAGGGGAAGAAATCAGTGACTTACAATCCCTTAGAGCAGCAAGAAGATAAGACTTATGACGGTTTCACTGTTTCCCAGTCTCAGGGCACAGGCTTGGATTGCTTTACATCATGTTATCCAATCCCATCTGCGGTGAACAAACTGGCAATGAGTTAAAATTACAACCCCTTAATCCTAACCAGCCCTGGTCACGCTGGGGATCTTGGGGACGCTCAACTCTAGTCCGGGGGCCTTGACCTGCCTAGGGATTTGGTCCTTGAAAGGTTGTCATGCCTCATCCTGTTTGAGTATCTGCCAGTCCAAGGGTCTCAGGAGACTGTCACACCTTGACCTGCCCAGGAACCCAATTCTCGGGAGGCCAACCTGCTTCAACCTGCCTGGGTATTTGATCTCTAGGAGGCTGTCATGCCTCAGCCTGTCTGGGAATCTGCACCCTGACCCGGGGATGCCTGGCTCTCAGGCTGCAACAGAACTGGGTAAGATAAGCTTCAGAAAGACTCACTCCTAAGGAAGTCCACCCATGGAAATAGAAGGGAGCCTATTACTTGTGGGACTGTGCCCAGTCTCAGCAATAGCACAGGAGCCCAATGAGAAACCCATTGCCTTTCTGGAAAGGCTAAAAGAGGCCCTCCAAAAGTTCACCAATCTGGACTTAGACTCTTACGAGGGACAAGTGATTTTAAAGGACAAATTCCTGTCCCAATGTGCATCAGATATCAGAATAAAGTTACAACAGCTACAGCAGTAGGACCCTGCTGCTTCTTTAGATGAGATGGTCCAGACAGCCACCAATACCTTTTATAACAGAGAACAGGAGAAGGAGATCAAGGCCCAGGAGAGGGAGAGAAGGAGAGAGACAAGGCATGCCCAGATGCTGGCCACCCTCCAGGGAAGCCCTATGACAAACCCTGAGTCCTTAAAGGACAAGGCATGAGGCAAAGGCCTAATCTGTAGACAGGGGGGACATTGGGCCAGAGAGTGTCCAAACCGTGACAAGCCTCCTAAAACAGCTTGCTACAAATGCCATCAACTGGGACTTTGGATAGTACTCTGCTCTCGGGACGCAAGAGCCCTGAGGTCAAGCCCCAAGCCTTCCCTTATGATTGTTCAACAGGACTGAAGCGACCTGCTCCAACCAGCCCACCTGTCACAGATAACCACCACGGGGCTGGAGCCAAGGGTGCAACTGGACGTGGCAGGTATGTCCAAGAATTTCTTGGTTGACACAGGGGGTACCTACTCTGTCCTGATCTCCTACTCCGGAGCCTTCTCCTCTCAAACCTGTACCATTTTGGGTGCTATAGGAAAAACAACTATTAAAAGATTCACTCGAGCATTTCTTTGTTGCTGAGATGGACAAATACTTTCCCACCGGTTTCTGGTGGTCCCTGAATGTCCTACTCCCTTATTTAGAATAGATATACTCACTAAACTGGGGACCACCCTTGTGATGGAAAGTTTTTCAGCCCCTAGAGCCATACAGCTTCTGGTTACTACTGAAAATCCCATTACACTCTTCCAATAGAGAGGGGCCAAAAACTCTGGGAGGACAAAATTAACCCCCAGGTGTGGGACCACGGGACTCCTGGACAAGCCCACCAAACTGAACCAGTCATCACTGTCCTCCAAGATCCCACTCGGTTTCCTAACTGGAAGCAATATCCCCTCAAAAGAGAGGCTCGGGAGGGACTACAGCCTTTAATAAATACATTCCTTGCTTGTGGGCTATTGGTTCCCACCAATTCACCATGTAACACCCCAATCCTTTCAGTAAAGAAAAAGGACAGAATCTGGTGAATGCTTCAAGATCTTGGATTATAAATGAATCTGTAGTCCCCCTCCATCCCACAGTACCCAATCTCTATGTAATCCTGGGAGAAATCCCACCCAGTTCCAAGTGGTTTACAGTCTTGGATCTCAAAGATGCATTTTGTTTTGTTGTTTTTTTTTTTTAATACCACTGGCTAAAGAATCCCAATATATTTTTGCCTTCGAGTGGGAGGCCCCAGAAGAAAAACAACAACGGGTGACTTAGACAGTATTACCTCAGGAGTTCAGAGATAGCCCCCATCTCTTTGGGCAGGCTTTTAGATGGGATCTCCCAGATCTGAACCTAGGACTTAATGGGTAAATATTACAACACATAGACGACTTACTAATCTGCTCTCCAGATGAGAAAAATGTCCAACAACATGCAATTCAGGTTCTAAACTTTTTGGTAGAGAAGGGATATAAAGTCTCCTATGCTAAGGCACAGATCGTCTAGACAAATGTCACTTACCTGGGAGTTCAGATTACATATGGGTCGAGGAGTCTGTCCTCTGATCGAGCACAAGGAATCTTCCAGTTGCCCTCCCCCACAACTTGAAAACAATTGCGAGCTTTCCTGGGACTAACTGGGTATGTAGAATCTGGATACCCAACTATGGTCTAATTGCCCGGCCCTTATATGAAAGCTTAAAGGGACAGGATGATTCAATCCCACTGATTTGGGGAACTCTTCAAAAGAAGGTAGAGGCTACACTAAAACAAGCCTTAACTCAGGCACCTGCCTTGAGGTTGCCAGACCCAGAAAAAGCATTCCAACTTTATGTCCACAAAAGAGGCGATAGCCTTGGGAGTGTTAACTCAAAGGTTGGCATCTGAGCCCCAGCCTGTAGCTTACTTATCTAAGAGGCTTGACCCACTGCCCAAGGCTGGCCTCCCTGCCTTTTAAATCTTGCAGCTATTGCAATCTTGATGGATGATGCTTTAAAATTCTCTTTTGGGGGCAAACTAACCATTTTTACCAGCCACCAAGTGAAACAACTCCTAAATGGGAGAGGCCATTTATGAATGTCTGATCAAAGAATCCTCAGATAACAGGTAGTGTTGATGGAAAATCCAGGCCTCACTATATCCCCTTGTGAGGTTCTTAACCCAGCCATCCTCCTGCTTACCCCCGAGGGCTCTCTCACCTTTCACTCTTGCCTAGAAACCTTGGTCACTGGCCAAAACCCCGAGAGGGACTGTTGGAAGATCCTCTGACCAATCCTGAGGAAATCTGGTACACTGATGGCAGCAGCTTTGTCTTCGATGGAAAAAGAAGAGCCGTATAAGCAATAGCCTCCAATTTTGAGACCATAGAGGCTAAGCCTCTGCCACCAGGTCAACAAGCTGCAACATGCTGAGCTAATTCAACAAGGATATATAAAACTGCAGCCAACCACGGAGAATATCACCCACTTTAGATGGACACCACTATAAGGATTCTGAGGCCTGAGACTAGCAAGAGGGGGAGGCCCAATACTCCTAGCCATCCCAGTTCAGGAAGAAGTAGCCAGAAAGGTCTCAACGCCCCTATTCCCAAAGAATCGGGTCTCCCATCTCTTGAGGGGGGAATGTTAGGTAGTTAGAATAGGAAACAGGAGTCCAAAATGGCGGTGGCTAAAAGACAAGGAAGAGAAAAGTCCATGAATATAGAACAAAAGAAGGTCAAAGGAAGGTCCGAGGAACAGAGTGAGGACCTCAGGTAGAACAAACAGCACTCCTGGCTAGCCCAATTTACATAGGGAAGACCCAGGGGGAGGGAAAAAAAAAAAAAAAAAAAACATATAAAAAGAGGAACCAAAGGGCTGGGGCTCCCTCTCTCCCACGTATATGCACACGTTCTCTCTCTCTCTCTCCTTTTCGTGTCTTTGGGTTGGCATGCCCTCACACCTCAAGGATGTATTTTCCTGCCATTTTCTAAATAAAACTGAGCTATAACATGGAGCTGTAACATTGATCTGTCTAAGAGCTATAACACAGTCTTTTCAAGAACCAAAAGCTATAACACGGTCTGTCCAAGAGTTATGATGTGCTCAGGTCTTTAATGTCTGTCGCTTCAAATTTTTGTTGAGACAAGACAAAACTGAGGAAATTACACTCTCCTGACAGTAAGATGGTTTGTTTATGGCTTTCTGGTTCTACTTCCTTATTTCCACTGATACTGATTCTGACTACCATCCTGGAACAAGGAATGAATTCTGGTATATTTGTAAGGTATCTTTCTTCTGGGAGATTAATCTCCAACTTTCAAAGGGACAAAGAAGAGTCAGAGTGTCCTGCAAGTGCTGGTTGTTTTATAAATAAGTTTAATTCAAACTAATCAATACACCAAAATGACATATTTTAGGGGGGCATATTCTGCTTCTTTTCGGGTGTTTACTTGCTGAGTTGTGTCTGACTCTTCTGCAGTTCCATAGACTGTAACCCACCAGGCTCCTCTGTTCATGGCATTTCCCAGGCAAGAATCCTGGGGCAGGTTGCCATTCCTTTCTCCATGGGATCTTCCCAACCCAGGGATCAAATCTACATCTCCTGCATTGGCAGATGGATTCTTTATCACTGAACCACCAGGGAAGCTTTCAGATACTTGGTTACTATGAAAAGACAGAACTTCAGAATTTTTGCTACAAATTGTAACTCTTCTATACTATGAGTTCTCAGTTATCAAACAGATTCCAGAATCTTAGAATTGGGCCAATGTTTTCATATGCCTTCAGGCTACACTGAGCAGAGCATACTTTCCTTCTGATTGGCTGCTGAGTACAGTTAGTTGATTCTTCAAATATAGTTCATCATTGCATATTTGAGTAGGCACATGATTTTATAATATGTCCCAGAAAAGACGGCTGATATAGAGTTTGAGACTGAATAAAATCAGAAGTAAAACAATATGCTATTAACCAAGTGGCTTAGTCACTGAATTTAAAAAAAAAACAGAACAAAACAAAACTAGTTAATAATAACATTGATAATAAGTCTAATTTTATCTGTAAGTATAAAGCTATGAACTATTATCCAAGGGATGTTAATGAGGGAGTTGATTTGGGTAATTTTATAATTCAGAATCTCCCCTAGATCATTAACTATGGGTATGGGTGTAATGTGTGTTTTCCTTTTTCTTTACATATACTGATGAGTAAAGTATTCATGGCTCATTTACTTTTTAAAGGAATTTTTCTGAATATTCAGAGGTAGTATCTCTATGGGAAACCTTTACTATTTATTCAGTTTTCTCTAAATAGATGTAATTAAGAACAAATCCTATGTTATTTCTAACAAATCAAATTATCAATGTAACATTTAATTAGCTACATCATTTTATTAGCCACAAATCACAGATTTTATGGCCCACAAAATTAAATATCTGAAACTATAAAAGGGGTATCCCAAAGTCTTAATCAAAGAGGAAAGATACAAGGAATTTTGAGGTAAAATATTTCAAACACTTCTCCATGTTTTTTTTTAAATAATTTCCATCCTTCAAATTCATATAATGAAAAAGACAGAAAGACAGGTTCATTGTGCTGCCTTGTCCAGGTCCCCTGTCTCCATTCTTGTTTCATAATGGGCTACTGCACCAATTGGTTCTGCACTGTGCTTTTAATGAATGGAGTTTCCATATTTACATCTCAATGAAATTGTAGCCTAAAAAGTGAGATGTGCCAAATGACTGTTATTCTAAAGCAATTGTTAGGGTGATTTAAATAATAAAGGAAATTAATTATGTAAACGTCCTGCTATTCTGACCATTCAGCCTTGATGAGTTTCAGCAGAGAACAAGAAAAGTTGGCCATCTTTTCTTTTTTCCTTCACTACCTTATGAGAATACTACTTATTCAGGTTAAACAGTTCAAAGAAACTGACACATTTATGAAAATAAATATGCTGGAACATATACTGTATAGAAAGGAGTACATAAGTTTAGCATATTTATAAAAACAGCATAGATATTTAGAGTTGAAGAAATGGAGATATAATTTCAGCAACAGAAGAACAGTTTACAACTCAGTAATAAGAAAGTTCCTTTTTATAGCATCTACCATAGCTGGAAGGAATTTAGAGATGATTGAATCCAACATCTTCATTTTAGATGGAGATGCTGATATGGAGCAAAGGCTAAGTTTCGTGCCTAAGGCCATATAACTGGTTAGCAGCAGAACCTTCACCAGAGCCAAGGTATTTGACACAGAGACCAGATCACTTTTCACAATGTCATAGCTGACTTTCTGCTGAGTGATAAAATTGTTTTATCTCACATTATATAATGAAAACGCAAAGATGGAAACCAAGCAGGGCCCTATGTGTCTCCTGGGCACAAAAGCCTTTTTGTGTCTCCTTTTCCGAGTTCCAAAGGCCAGGTTCAAATAGTTGCTAATCAAGGAAGGGAGAGGATGCTGAGACAAAGGAGGAGCCACAAAGGAACAATAGTATAGCTTTGGGGGCAGGATATTTTGGCTCCTTGTCAATTGATATACATTACATTATCTCTGAGCTCTTCTGCAAAATCAAATCCCCACCAAATGGGAGACTTGGTGAAGTACTCTGCATTCTAGGGGTCACAGTTTGCCCATCATCACCTGACTCCAGATGATCTCTGGGTTGAAGGATTGCAGGCCCTACACACACCTTGATCCTTAAGCAATCCTATGCCTGGACTCTAAACTCCTCACCAGGCCCTCTGGGGTGGGACACACAGTTTTGAATGAATTGGCCTGCTGTGGCCCCCTTTTCCATGGCAAAGAAAAATAAAGCTATTATTTTCCACTTCACCCAAAGCTCTGTCTCTAGTGTTTAATTCAGTGTCAGGAGCCAGAGACCAGATTTGACTTCAAGAGCTTTTATTGATTGATTTAAGGAAATATTTTCTGATTGTAGTTTAACATGAACCTGAGAAAGAAAATTCTTCCATCATTTACCTAGGCAATTTGTAAATTCATTTCACTAGTGATGTAGTGGCCTTTGGGTTACAAGTACTTGCTTTTTTATATAAGACTCCTATAAAAACTCTTTGCTATGACTTACACATTCTGATTTCTATGATGGGAGTGGAGACGAAACAGAGGTAGCAATTTCAAGCAGACCTACACTTGAGAAGGACAGTGACATTAGATGAGGGAATAAGAGAATTGAGAGTTTATTTTTCCTTCATGGTATAAGAAGCAATTCTTTCAGGAATTTGGATTTATTTAGCAAGTATATATATCAAACTTAGATCAAGAAAACATAGACTATTCCTAAGTGAATCAGATGTGATCATCTTTGCCTTTAAGTTAGGAACAATTAATTGAGAATATCAGGGAAAACATGAAGTAAATATTTAACTGAGAGCATGTTGAAAAGACACTTAAAGAGTACATGACACATAATTAGCAGTGCTGAATAGACATTCACAGACACAAAATTAGAATGTGATAAACACTGTAATAATGCTTGTAGGCTAACACAAAGAAAAGAGGCATACTTGGTAAGGCTTGAAAAAATAGGTAGGGTTTTAACTAATCTAACTTGACAGAATGAATAACAACAGAATGAAGGAAGCAGTGTTAGGAAAATTAAGAAGGCAGGGGAAAAAAGCAGTAGGCTCTTTTAATAAGCAATATAAATATAATTCTGAAATGATCTGTTCTTTTGTATTACTCATAAGGAGTCATGTAAAGAATGTAGGTAATGAAGGAGTCTTTTGGGCCTGGAAAAGAAAACAATAGTCTCAAAGACCCTTACTGAATTATCTAACTTTGGAGAAAACGAAACTGAACTTTAGGTCCTGCCCTGATGCTCGAGGCCGGTTGCATCTATCTGGGACTTATCACCACCTGTCCAGAAACCTCCCACCCCCTACACCTGCCCAGAAGACTTATCACCCCTGCCCAACTACAAATGTCATCTCAACTAAAGAATACCCAAAACATCCTGTCTGATTAACTTTTCCTTTATCGCTTCCACAAACCTCCCTATAAATATGGAGCCTCCCTGATCCCTCTCGGTGCTCAGCCTGGTCATTAGGCCAACTGTTGCCCCTCCTTGCCTGAATAAAAGTAACCTACTTCTGTGGAGGTCGTCTTTCCTTTTCTGCCTTGGCCCGAACTATACCTTACATTCTTGGTGCTGAAACCCACCTGGGGGCGAGACACTCGTCTCACTCTCTCTCACTTTCCCTCCCTCTCATTGTTTTTCCTTCTCCCAGAGTCTGGGAGCTCGAACATCCCCAGAGCTCACTTTTCTACCAAGGCTCATAAGTTCCCCTCAGGGACTCCTAGTGCCTTCGTGGGTGGTGCAAGCCTTGTGCTAAGGCTTTATTGGTGGTACCCCCAGGTCTCGGCTCTATCTCTTTCCCCTCTCTCTCTCTCTGATGACCTCTGGAATAGGGAACTCTTGCCATTCAACTGCTCTACATGCCACACTCCATTCAAGCCAGCCCCTAGATTAAGGTAAGATCTGGACGGTGCTCTTAGAGGTGCCCTAGAATTCAGTCCTTTCTGGGTCCTGGGGACCCCTGGCCTAGGGCCACTCTGTAGGCAATGGTGGGGGATGCTCCAGCTTAACACAGAGCTCTCTTCTCATAACTCCTATTGCGACTACAGGTGACGACTCGAGCTCCCATTGGAGCCTCTGCTTGCCTTTAATTATGGGGTCTGGCCAACCTGTCCCAAAAGATTCCCCTCTAATCTGTGTTCTCAAAAATCTCAAACCACTCTCACTCACTGAACTCAAAGCTAACCATTTAAAACAACTCTGTACACAGATTTGGCCTCA
Organism: Muntiacus reevesi; assembly: GCF_963930625.1. Taxonomy (NCBI): domain Eukaryota; kingdom Metazoa; phylum Chordata; class Mammalia; order Artiodactyla; family Cervidae; genus Muntiacus; species Muntiacus reevesi. Next base: position 41,044,532 of record NC_089259.1, on the reverse strand, counting down.
ATACCAATTAGATCATTAGGACCACTGGTCTGAAGTCAGCACATTTGACTTTAACATTCTTCAAAATCTCACCGACTTCCTTAAATGGAATGGCAAGTGGTCGGAGATCCCATATGTCCAAGCCTTTTGGGCCCTTCAGAGCAGGCCCTCCCTATGCCAGGCCTGCTCCACCCATGAGGTCCTTCTATGCACCTTGCCTCCCAGGCAAAAGGGTTCTTCTTCCTCAACTAACTGCAGACTGCGACCTTCCGCACCCCCGGAGTTCAACCCCATGGACAAGGCCCCTCCCTACCCGCCACCCCACCAACCCTCTCCTTCCCCTTCATCCAACTCACCTATTGGCCCCCAAACCTCTCCTGACTCCCCCTCGGCCCCGCTACCCCATCTCCCTGACTCCCTTTTCCCCCTTCCTCCCCCCACCCCACCACATGGTCACATACCCAACACGTTTCCCCTGAGAGAGATGGCAGGGCCAGAGGGCCCTACCTGAGTCCATGTGCCATTTTCACTGTCAGATATGAACCAGATATAAGAAAAGTTAGGATCATTTTCTGAAAATCCTGCCAGATACAGAAAAGAATTCCTGAGTTTTTCCCAGGCCTATAACCTCACATGGAGTGACATATATCCTAAATGCCACTCTCACCCCAGATGAAAAAGACTGTATCTGCCGGCAAAAGCCCATGCTATGATTAACATAACCAACCAAAACCCTAACCCTAACTCTAACCCATGCTGTGATTTACATAACCAAGACTGGAATAGCCCAGTTGCTGATGAGGTGGTGCCTCAGTTAGATCCCCACTGGAGTTACCAGCCCGGTGACCCAGGTATCAGGAGACTCAATCATATGATTACCTGCATTTTAGAAGGAATGCAGAAAAATACTCATATCCATATAAATTATGATAAATTCAGAGAAATCACCCAAGGGACAGACAAAAATCCAGCCTTATTCTTGGCACACCTCACAGAGGCAGTCCAGAAGTATACCAACCTAGATATCACTACCCCTGCTGGGTTACTCTACCTTCAAATTCAATTTATCAGCCAGTCTGCCCCTGACATCAGATACAAGCTTCGACAACTAGAAAAGGGCCCTGAGACCCCTCCCCCCCAAGAGACCTTCTAGAAGTAGCCTTCAAGGTGTTCAATAATAGAAAGGAGGAGGCTAAGAGAGAAAAAGAGTGTGAGAGAAAAGCTAAATATGCCTTTCTGGCAGCAGCAATTAAGGGAAGAGATCAGCCTGTCCCAAGACATCCCAGAAAGGGGCTTAAGAAACCGCCCCCCACTCCCACCCCCTCACTGGACCCTGTTTCCAATGCAACCAGTCAGGACACTTGGCAAAGGCATGCCCAAGCCCGCGGCCCCCACAAAAGTATGTCCAACCCATGGCCAGTGGGGATGCTGGAAGATGCACTATCCCTAGGGACGCCCTGGCACCTCTGGGGAGATCCTCATTTCTCCCCAGAACCCCATCCCAACTCTATAAGAGTTGTTCCAATGATGGGGCCAAGGTTCCAGCCTCCCAGCCCGTGTCCTGAACACAGACTTGGAACTTAGGGTAGATGGGGTAGTGCCAGAAAAAAAGACCCCTTTTACAGTAGACACTGGAGCCACTTTCTCTCTCTTAACTTCCTACTCTGGCCCAACTCAAGACTCAGAACTCACAATCAAGGGGGTCTCTGGAGTTCCCCTAAGGCCAAAAATCAGCCCTCCGTTAATTACTCTGTCAATTTGGAAAATCGACCCTTATACACTCATTCCTCGTAATGCCTCAGTGCCTGATGGCACTCCTAGGGAGAGATTTGTTATCCAAATTGGGGATCTTTATTACCGTACACTACCCCCCCCCCCATACAGTCTCTATATTCTGCATACAGATGGCACCTGGATGGTCCCTATCCCGCACCCCTGACCTTCCCTTGCATCTACTCACCTTAGACCCCCAAGTCTGGGACACTGATCACCCATCCATAGCCAAACATCATCCCCCAGTCCACATTACCCTAAAAGACCCCTCGACTATAACCACCCAACAACATTACTCCCTCACCCCGGAGGCCCACAAGGGACTTAAGCCTATCAGAGACCATCTTCTTCAATCCTCTGTCCTAATTCCTACCCATTCACCACACAACATCTCTATTCTGGCAGTAAGGAAGGGACCAACCTCTTGGAGACTGGTCCAGGATCTGTGAAAAGTCAATGAGGCCATCACGTCAACATTCCCAGTAGTCCCTAACCCTTATACCCTTCTGTCTACCATACCCCTGACTGCAACCCCCTTCATGGTATTAGATCTCAAAGACGCTTTTTTCTCCACCCCCTCTCCAAACCCCTTTTTGCCTTCACCTGGCAAGACCCTGAGGCTCACGTTTCCCAACAACTAACATGGACAGTCCCCCCCAGGGGTTCAGAGACAGTCCTCACTTTTTTGGACAGGCTTTACAAAACAACCTACAGACACTCGACGTAGCCCCAAGTCCTCTCCTCCAGTATGTAGATAACCTCCTCCTTTGTAGCCCAACCTGAAAACTCTGCCTCCAACATACTGCCAAACTCCTTGGAGCCCTGGGATCCTGGGGTTATCAGATATCCCAATCTAAGGCCCAAATAGTCTAGACAAATGTCACCTACCTGGGGCTCTCCATATCCCATCAACAAAGAATTATTCTACAAGATAGAATCCAGGCCTTAATTAACTGTCCACTTCCAAAAACGAAAAAGGAACTCCTGTCTGTCCTCGGCCTCCTAACTTTTTTCCGTATCTGGATCCCTAACTTCTCCCTCATTGCAAAGCCGCTCTATGAGGCAACTAAAGGATGTCTGGGTGAGCCCTTGTTTAATCCCTCCTCGCTGGCCAATCCTCTTTGCCAGCTCACCCAGAGCCTCCTCCGAGTGCCAACTCTTCACCTGCCAGATCACACCAGACCATTCTTTCTCTTTGCACATTCCAACCAAGGACAGGCCCTGGGACTTCTATGTCAGCGGGCTGGAGATACCTGGTTTCCCATAGCCTAACTATCAAAACAGCTTGACATGATGACCAAGGGGTGGCCTCCCTGTATACAGGCCATGGCTGCTATCACAGCCCTCGTACCCGAAGCAAATAAACTCTCTAGACATGCCACTTTAACAGTCTGTTCTCCACACACCTTCTGAGACTTACTATCACATCGGGCTTTCCTTTCCCTTCCCCCTTCCAGGGTACAGGTCCTACATGCCTTTCTCCTCGACCCTCAGTTCTCATTCTCCCCCTGCTCTCCCCTTAACCCCACCAGCTTATTATCCATGTCCTCTACAACAGACTCCTTCCTACACAGCTGCAGTCTAACAGTAGATCTTACCCAAAACCCCTTCCAACATTTAACAGATCAACCCATCCTAAACCCAGACACCCCACACTAATTCATTGATGGCAGCTCTCAAAAATCCTCACCCTTTGCAGCAGGATATGCTATCATCCAGGGGGACCTTCATCACAGTCTTGGAACCCAGACAAATGAAGCTTCACCTCTGCCACCTCACACCACCTCCCAACAGGCAGAACTGATAGCTCTCACCAGAGCTTTAACTCTGGCTAAAAATCTAAGGGTTAACATTCACACAGACTCCAAATATGCCTACAACATACTTCATTCAAACATCCTAATATGGAGAGAAAAAGGTTTCCTAACCCAAAAGGGACCGCCATTATTAATTCAGACCTGACCCACAAACTTCTAGAGGCAGCACTCTTACTAAACAAAGCCACCATCCTCCACTGTAGGGGATATCAAAAGGGAAATCTCATATCAGCCTACAACAATGCTGCCGACCAGAAGGCAAAGGAAATGGCACTGTCCCATCCTTCCCTCCAGTCCCCTGTCATCTTAGCTCTGACTCCACCCGACCCTCCCACCACCAGAGAAATCGTCTCTTATCTACACTCACTTTTTCATCCCTTGTCCAAGATACTCCAACAGTTCTTCTGTCACCACTTCCCTATATCCAATGCTGACCAACAATATTTAGATAACCTTACCCGCTCTGTCAAACATGTCAACGTACTAACCCCAATTCCAACCTTAAACCGACATCCTTTCCAACCCATCAAATGCGAGGCAGCCTCCCAGCCCAGAATTGGCAGATAACTTTACTCATATGCCCCCGGTTTGGAGTGTCAGATACCTCCTGGTCCTTGTGGACACCTCTTCAGGATGAGTAGAAGGGCAGGAATCCCTTAGAAGAAATGGAGTAGCCATCATAGTCAACATAAGAGTCTGAAATGCAGTACTTGGATGCAACCTCAAAAATGACAGAATGATCTCTGTTCATTTCCAAGGCAAACCATTCAATATCAGGGTAATCCAAGCCTATGCCCCAACCAGTAATGCTGAAGAAACTGAAGTTGAATGGTTCTATGAAGACCTTCAAGACCTTTTAGAACTAATACCCCAAAAAGATGTCTTTTTCATTATAGGGGACTGGAATGCAAAGTAGGAAGTCAAGAAACACCTGGAGTAACAGGAAAATTTGGCCTTGGAGTACGGAATGAAACAGAGCAAAGGCTAATAGAATTTTGCCAAGAGAACGCACTGCTCATAGCAAACACCCTCTTCCAGCAACACAAGAGAAGACTTTACACATGGACATCACTAGATGGTCAACACTGAAGTCAAGTTGATTATATTCTTTGCAGCCAAAGACGGAGAAGTTCTATGCAGTCAGCAAAAACAAGACCGGGAACTGACTGTGGCTCAGATCTTGGCAACTCCTTATTGCCAAATTCCGATTTAAACTGAAGAAAGTAAAGATAACCACTAGAGCATTCAGGTATGACCTAAATCAAATCCCTTATGACTATACAGTGGAAGTGAGAAATAGATTTAAGGGACTAGATCTGATAGACAGAGAGCCTGATGAACTATGAATGGAAGTTCGTGACATTGTACAGGAGACAGGGATCAAGACCATCCCCATGGAAAAGAAATGTAAAAAGGCAAAATGGTTATATGAGTAGGTCTTACAAATAGCTGTAAAGTGAAGAGAAGAGAAAAGCAAAGGAAAAAAGGAAAGATATTCCCATTTGAATGTAGAGTTCCAAAGAATAGCCAGGAGAGATAAGAAAGCTTTCCTCAGTGATCAATGCAAAGAAATAGAGGAAAGAAACAGAATGGGAAAGACTAGAGATCTCTTCAAGAAAATTAGAGATACCAAGGGAACATTTCATGCAAAGATGGGCTCAATAAAGGACAGAAATTGTATGGACCTAACAGAAGCAGAAGATATTAAGAAGAGGTGGGAAGAATACACAGAAGAATTATACAAAAAAGATCTTCACGACCCAGATAATCACAATGGTGTGATCACTCACCTAGAGCTGGACATCCTAGAATGTGAAGTCAAGTGGGCCTTAGAAAGCATCAGTACAAACAAAGCTAGTGGTGGTGAGGGAATTCCAGTTGAGCTATCTCAAATCCTGAAAGATGATGCTGTGAAAGTGTTCACTCAATATGCCAGAAAATTTGGAAAACTCAACAGTGGCCACAGGACTGGAAAATGTCAGTTTTCATTACAATCCCAAAGAAAGGCAATCCCAAAGAATGCTCAAACTACCACACAAATGCATTTATCTCACACTCTAGTAAAGTAATGTTTAAAATTCTTCAAGTCATGCTTCAGCAATACACGAACCGAGAACTTCCAGATGTTCAAGGTGGTTTTAGGAAAGGCAGAGGAACCAGAGATCAAATTGCCAATATCCGTGGAGTCATCGAAAAAGCAAGAGAGTTGCAGGAAAATATCTATTTCTGCTTTATTGACTACGCCTAAGCCTTCAACTGTGTGCATCACAATAAATTGTGGAACATTCTGAAAGAGATGGGAATACCAGACCACCTGACCTGCCTCTTGTGAAACCTGTATGTAAGTCAGGAAGCAACAGTTAGAACTGGACATGGTACAACAGACTGGTTCCAAATAGGAAAAGGAGTACATCAAGGCTGTATATCATCACCCTGCTTATTTAACTTACGTGCAGAGTACATTATGAGAAAAGCTGGGCTGGAAGAAGCACAAACTGGAATCAAGATTGTCAGGAGAAATATCAATAATCTCAGATATGCAGATGACACCACCCTTATGGCAGAAAGTGAAGAGGAACTAAAAAGCCTCTTGATGAAAGTGAAAGAGGAGAGTGAAAATGTTGGCTTAAAGCTCAACATTCAGAAAACTAAGATCATGGTATCTCGTTCCATCACCTCATGGGAAGTAGTTGGGGAGACAGTGGAAACAGTGTCAAACTTTATTTTTTGGAGCTCCAACATCACTGCAGATGATGACACAGCCATGAAATGAAAAGACACTTACTCCTTGGAAGGAAAGTTATGACCAACCTTCGATAGCATATTAAAAAGCAGAGACATTACTTTGCCAGCAAAGGTCCATCTGGTCAAGGCTATGGTTTTTCCAGTGGTCATGTATGGATGTGAGAGTTGGACTGTGATGAAAGCTGAGCACTGAAGAATTGATGTTTTTAAACTGTGGTGTTGGAGAAGACTCTTGAGAGTCCCTTGGACTGCAAGGAGATCCAGCCAGTCCGTCCTGAAGCAGATAGGTCCTGTGTGTTCATTGGAAGGACTGATGCTGAGGCTGAAACTCCAATACTTTGGCCACCTCATGCAAAGAGGTGACTCATTGGAAATGACCCTGATGCTGGAAGAGATTGGGGGAAGGAGGAGAAGGGGACGACAGAGTATGAGATGGTTGGATGGCATCACCGACTTGATGGGCATGAGTTTGAGTAAACCCCAGGAGTTGGTGATGGACGGGGAGGCCTGGCGTGCTGCGATTCATGGGGTTGCAAAGAGTCGGACACGACTCAGTGACTGAACTGAACTGAACTGAGAAGCATTTCCCACTACAAACAAAAGAGCCCACAGTTGGGCCCAAATCCTCGTCACAGAAATTATCCCCAAGTCTGGCCTACCTTCATCCCTACAGTCTGATAATGGCCTGGAATTTATGTCCAAGTCACCCAACAACTTGTCCAATTCTTACAGATACCCTGAAAATTTCACATTCCATACCCTCCCCAGTCCTCATGAAAGGTAGAAAGGATGAATAGAATAATCAAAGAAACCCTTACCAAAGTAACCCTCAAGGTACATCTGGATTGGACTAAACTTTTGCCAATTGTTCTCCTCAGAATACAGGCTTTGCCCAGAAACCCCCTGAGGCTGAACCCCTTTGGGATGATATATGGAAGGTCCATACTCCCTCCTGGACTTCCCCCTGAACCTCCTCCCATACCAAGCTTCCTACACTCCCCTCTGCTGGCAGAACTCCACAATGCCCTCTGGAAATACGTCAACCACAACTTGCCTGCCCCTGACCCCCAAGCCTCCCTGCCCCCTTTACAAACTGGGGACATGGCCTATCTGTCTGATAGTCCCCAGGGTGACGTAACCCCAAAATGGCAGGGACCATGCAAAATCATCCTTCTTACGCCAACTGCAGCTAAACTTGAGAAAGTCACCTCCTGCGTACACATTTCTCGCCTAAAACAGGTCACCTCAGATACTGCACTGCCCTCCTTAAATGACACCTATCAGGTCTCCCTCACAGGACCTACCTCCTTAAAATTCACCCGGCGACAACTTCTGTCAACCATCCAAGAAGACACTGAATGACCTGAACTCTCTTCAAACTACAACAGTTCCTTACTACAAGACTTCTGGACCAGAGACCCAACAAGAACTTCCTTCAAAGACTTGACTACACTTGTGTCTCAACTGTGGCTCCAGGGAACCTTCTATAACCTGACTCCAGATGAAATGGATTTCTTTACTCTCATTCTCTACATCATTTTACATCCTAATGAACACTGCTCCTCCTCAGATTCAAACAGCCACCAACTTGGGGCCTTTTGCCCCTCGCCCTGACTGGCCTCTCCCTGTCTCTCTAACCATAACTGCACTCTTAATCTTAATCCTTTCTATAGGCCTAGTAACTGTCTCCCCTCAGGACTGGCCACCTATCCTTCGTCTTTCCGTGGGTATCGCCAATGTTGCTAGCTGTGTTCTGCTCCTAGGGTTCTATTTCCTCTGCACTGCCTAACTAACAGCCCATGACTCCTCTGTTCCTTATCCTTGCTGTACTCCCCAGCCTTCTGGCTACTCCCTGCCCCTACTCAGACATTTATTACTATGCACATTCTTCATGTTATAATACAGCTCCAAAACCATGCACCATGAACCTCGGGGGTGGGAAGTCCAGACCCCTACTCACTGTCAAAGTACAAAAGAGAGGGAGTTTTGTAAGTACCTGCCATAAGCCAAATGGAAGAAACATATGTTTCTATCCCATTACCCATTGTGGGTACTCAGATGGGGGCAGGGTACTAGATCAAAATCGGGAAAAGAAACAAGAACAAATCATAAATAACATAAATTCCCGGTTACAGGCGACCCCTGAGCCTTATAAACGCCTAGACCTCCTTTCCCATTTATGGCCTCTCCTAAAACCTCCCTCTGGCAACCAACACCTTACCCGCCTTCTCAGCTCTTCCTTCCAATTCTTCCAGTACACACAACACACATCCCAGTGTTGGATATGCATGTCACTGTCTCCCTCACCGCACATAGCAATTCCTTTACTTGCAACCTGGCTCTTACACGACAACTAAACCTCCCCTTCCCAACAAAAATCTACACAACTCATTGGGCCAGTCCCTGACAATGTCCTACTCTCAACTTCTTCAAACCTAACCTGTATTAACTACTCTAGTCCCAACTACACTGGTCTTACAAACTCCGCTCCCTCTTTCTGTTCCACTTGTGTTCTCTGGAACAGCACAAATAACTGCATCAATCCGGGAATCTTCATTCTCGGCAGAAACTATGCATATTCATGTCTCCCCTTGGACCGCCCTGGGCCCTGCATCTTGGCCTTCCTGACCCCAGGCCTGCTGCTGCTGCTAATTAGCTTCAGTCGTGTCCGACTCTGTGCGACCCCATAGACAGCAGCCCACCAGGCTCTGCCAGCCCGGGGATTCTCCAGGTAAGAACACTGGAGTAGGATGCCATTGCCTTCTCCAATGCATGAAAGTGAAGTCTCTCAGTCGTGTTCGACTCTTCGCGACCCCATAGACTGCAGCCCACTAGGCTCCTCTGCCCGTGGGATTTTCCAGGCAAGAGTACTGGAGTGGGCTGCCATTGCCTTCTCCAACCCTGGGTCTAACATTCCTCAAAGAAGAAGAGGTAGAACAAGTAGTCTACCCTCAAGGGGAACTTTTCCACAGGAAAAGACGAGCTGTCATAGCCCCCTCCTGATTGGGACTGGCATAGCAGCAGCCCTAGGCACCGAGATTGGAGGCATCTTGAGCTCTGCCCATTTCTGCTACAAGCTGTCCCAAGAACTTAATGAAGACAGGAGCAGGTAGTGCAGTCCTTCGTTTCAATCCAAAGACAAATTAACTCTTTAGCTTCTGTGGCCCTACAAAATAGGCGAGCCCTGGACTTTCTCACCTCAGAAAAGGGAGGAACCTGCCTTTTCCTAGGAGGGGACTGCAGCTATTTTGTTAATGAAATGGGTATAGTCCAGGGCAGAGTCAAAGAACTTAGAGACAGAGTTGAACGCCGCAGAAAAGAGCTACAAAACCTTTACCCTCGCCGAAACCTGTTCCAACAGATCCTCCCTTGGTTGCTCCCTTTCCTGGGACCACTGGTATTTATCATTCTATTCTTCTTATTTGGACCCTGTCTCTTCAATCTCTTTTAAAGGTTTCTCCAAGAACGGAATCGGACCATCTCTTGAGATCAGGTCAAGAACACTCTTCTTCTTGAGAGCCTCATGCCAAGCTCAGAAAAAGGAGACCCTGGGCCCTAGGAAGATCCTCCATTCCAGACCCAAAACCGTCACCCCATCCGGCAGGAAGTAGCCAGAGATATACAGCGCCCTTTTTCCCATTTTTTTTTTTTATGATTTCAGGGTCTGGAATGAAGGAGACTTTTGGGCCTAGAAAAGAAAACAACAGTCTCAAAGGCCCTTGCTGAATCCTCTAACTTTGGAAAAAACAAAACAGAACTTTAGGTCCCGCCCTAGTGCTCCAGGCTGGTTGCATCTATCTGGGACTTATCACCCCCAGTCCAACTACAAATGCCATCTCAACTAAAAAATGCCCCAAACATCCCGCCTGATTAACTTTTCCTTTATCGCTTCCACAAGCCTCCCTATAAACATGGAGCCTCCCTGATCCCTCTCGGTGCTCAGCCTGGTCAGTTAGGCCTACAGTCGCTCCTCCTTACCTGAATAAAGGTAACCTACTTCTGTTGAGGTTGTCTTTCCTTTTCTGCCTCAGTCCAAACTATGCCTTATAGGTATGTCATCCCCTACCTGAAATGAACAATAAATAGGCCCAGATTCTTCAATCTGTTTGTTTTGATTTTCTCGGTAAATTTCCTTCATTTCAAAACTGTGCTTTTTTGATAATGTAGACCTAACTACATAATAAAGGTCTTTTCTTTGTCCATGCTTCTTGCTTTTCTTTTTTTGTGTTTTCTCTTCTTATCATACGTATGTCACCAGCACTTGCACTATTTAAAATTTAGAGACTAAACTTGACCTGTGAATTTCCATGTTTGTTTTGTGACAGCCTGCTGAATGATAGTAGACTTATTATTAAGCAAAGAAATCAACACTTATTTTTAAACCAAAAGGCAGATTGCCTTAAGTAGAACAGTTATGAAAAATTGAAAAAAAAATGTAAACGTCCCAATCTAATAACAGATGTTATTGTTTCTGCCAAACATTGCTCTGTCTCTAAGCCTCATTTTTGAAAAAGTGTGAAGTTAATCAACAGAACATAATTATATTTTTGAAGTTTATATTTTTTAATTTATTTTTTTAATTGGAGTAAATTTGCTTTACAATTTTGTGTTGGTTTCTGCCATACAACAATGCATATCAGTTATAAATATGCATATACCCACACCCTCTTGAGCCTCCCATCCCCAAAATTTATATTAGTACTCTCTCTCAGTGCAATTTAAATTCTTTCAAACTGATCTAAATCATTAACAAGTTTCAGCAGTATCTTGAGTTCAAAAGTTATATATGATCTTATTATTTGACACTAAAATTGTCGACAGGGATATTTTACAATTTTTTTAGTTAAAGTGATGGCAATATTTTGTAGTGATTGCTTTTCTTAAGCAGACACAAGAGAGTTTTTTGACGTTGCTGTGGACTTTTCACAGTTGAAAAAAAAAAGTTCACAGGCACTACTTAATTATTTCTGTCCCTTATAGCTGGTACAGATTACCCATTCTGGATGTTGTTGTTGTTCAGTTGCTAAGTCCTACCTGATTCTTTGCAACTCCATGGTCTGCAGCACATCAGACTTCCTTGTCATTTGCTGTTTCCTGGAGTTTACTCAAATTCTTGTCTATTGAGTTGGTGATACTATCTAGCCACCTCATCCTCTGCCACGCCCTTCTCTTTTGCCTTCAATCTTTTAAAGCATCAGAGTCTTTTCCAATGAGTTGGCTTTCCACATCGAGTGGCCAAATTATTGGAGCTTCAGTACAAGTCCTTCCAGTGAAATATTCAGGGTTGGTTTCCTTTACAGTTGACTGGTTTGATATGTTAGCAGCCCAAGGGCCTTTCAAGAGTCTTCTCCAGCCCAACAATTCAAAAGTATCAGTTCTTCAGCAAGTAGCCTTCTTCATAGTGCAGTTCTCCTATTAGTACATGGCTACTGGAAAAACCGTAGCTTTGACTATACAGACCTTTGTCAGCAAACTGGTGTCTCTGCTTTTAAATATGCTTTCTAGGTTTGTCACAACTTTTCTTCCAAGGAGCAAATATAGTTTAATTTCCTGTGTGCAGTCACCATTAGTGGTGTTTTTGGAGGCCAAGAAAATAAAATCCGTCACTGCTTCCACTTGTTCCCCTTCTGTTTGACATGATATGATGGGACCAGATGCCATGATCTTTGTTTTTTGAATGTTGAGTTTTAAGCCAGCTTTTTCACTCTCCTCTTTCCCCATCATCAAGATGTTCTTTTGTTCCTCTACACTTTCTGCCACTAGAGTGGTATCATCTGCATATCTGAAGTCATTGATATTCTGCATAGATATAGATGTAGGCAAAGTGAAGTTATAGATTGATATATATTGAATATATACGAATATATGGGAAAACATCCTTATGCATACATTTATTTATATGTGTAAATATATATATATATACATATATATATATATATGCATGCATATATATACACACACCAGGTATATATGCAGGTATATACTGAGATACTGAGGAAGGTCACTGCTATGATGTAAGTGATGTTGAAAATGCAGTGGGACCACGTGGCAAGAGTCAGGAGATCCAACTGAGTATGGGTCAGTTAAATTTCACAGTGTTGACCTAAAACAGACTGCCAACTTCAGCAAAGACTGGTTGCTTCAGATGAGCAAAAAGGTTACAATTTGAAGCCTGCAGCTATGGTGTGCCATGTGCAAGCCCCACACAAAAAAAGGAGAAGAAAACTCTTTTATACAGGGACGAAGGAAGCTGGGAGGGCTAGAGTAAAGAAAGAGAGCATGCTTTTCATTGGCTGAGTCCTGACAGCCTCTCATTGACTGAGCTTTTGCCAGGCAAGGAGAGGGAGTCTTTCTCCTTCCTGTTATGCTCTGCTATTATCATAAGGCATAGGAGCACCTTCTTCTGGCCTCTCAACTCTCTTTTAATTGGTTTCTTCTTATTAATTTTTCACATTCCCTCTTTTTAATTAAGATCTTTCCCACAAAATGTTGCTATTTAAAGTCAGGTTTTCTGGTTTCAGTGACTTTTTGTCACTGGATGCCTGGGAGAAACTTTCTGGGTGGAGCGCCTCAACATCAGAAGGAATTTGCACAAGTGGGAAACCCAGTGAGGTCATCTCTGCGTAAAAAGGAAAGGAGGAGAGAGAACTCTCAGACACTTCTAAAGTGGCTATGTTACCAAGATCATTGAACATAAGCATTGAACAGTATCTGAAACATTATGCCATCATCAGAGGCTTTCAGAAGGCATTTTTTATAGTAGGTGAGATCTTTAGATTACAAGATATGATGCTTAAGGTATTCATCTCATTGAACTGTGGAAAGACTGAACTACCAAAATATGGTTGCTTTTAATAGAAACAATTAGGTCTTTTCTCAGAACATCTCTCCTTTAGTCCATTGTTAGTCAAAAGAGGCAGAAGCCAAGTACATTAGGTGTTCTATGACTATCTCAAAGCATGAAGGTTTAGGATTTCCAAAGGAGTGGATTTGAGATTCAGAAGGACCAAAGGCATTATTTTGGGACAAGATATTTGGATGGCCTCTACAGATTTTGCCTCTGAGTCTTAATAATGTCATTAGTGCATTAGACTAAACCAAATAATTAGGAGTGGTTAGCATAGTGAAAGTGTTGAAAAACTGTCTAAACAGCACAGATTTGTCAAAGTATCTAACCAATAAAATGGTCTCCTTGATCACTATGAAGTTAAAAAGGAGATCCTCCGCTATGGATAATTTTTTTCCAAAGGGTATTAGCCATGAAACAGGCAGTAACCTGATTAAAAGACAAGGCTATTGTCTAGTTTGTGTAAAAACGTAGAGACCATGACTAAAACATGTTTAGATTCTTTAGACAGAGGAAGTTATATGAAATTCATTTGCTAGAGCTTGAATGGTCCATTAAGCAGTTTAAAATATATGGGAGCTGTACCAGCAGGTTTCCTTGTATTGTATTTTGAACAAATGGGACAAACGAGTTTATATGTTTTTGTTTTTGTTTTTGTTTTTTGCAGCCTTGTTAAGGTTTCCTCAGAGGCCTTGATTCATGAAGGTTATCATTTTACCAATAGAGCAATGGTTTAATGAATTTAAAGTGATTAAAAGTGGAGATTTTATTTTATTTTTAAATTTAAATTATTTATTTATTTTACTTTACAACATTGTAAAGGTTTTGCCAATGTGTTCCCCATCTTGAGCCCCCCTCCCACCTCCCTCCCCACCCCCTCCCTCTGGGTCATCCCAGCGCAACAGGCCCGAGCACCCTGTCTCATGCATCGAACCTGGACTGGCGATTCATTTCACATATGATATTTTACAAGCTTCAATGCCATTCTCCCATATCATCCTGCCCTCGCCCTCTCCCACAGAGTCCAAAAGACTGTTCAATACATCTGTGTCTCTCTTGTTGTCTCGCATACAGGGTTATCATTACCGTCTTTCTAAATTCCATATATATGCGTTAGTATACTGTATTGGTGTTTTTCTTTGTGGTTTACTTCACTCTGTATAATACGCTCCAGTTTCATCCACCTCATTAGTACTGATTCAAATGTTTTCTTTGTAATGGATGAGTGGTATTCCATTGTGTATATGTACCACAGCTTTCTTATCCATTCGTCTGCTGATGGGCATCTAGGTTGCTTCTGTGTCCTGGCTATTATAAACAGTGCTGCGATGAACATTGGGGTGCACGTGTCTCTTTCAGATCTGGTTTCCTTGGTGTGTATGCCCAACAGTGGGATTGCTGGGTCATATAGCAGTTCTATTTCCGGTTTTTTAAGGAATCTCCACACTGTTTTCCATAGTGGCTGTACTAGTTTGCATTCCCACCAACAGTGTAAGAGGGTTCCCTTTTCTCCACACCCTCTCCAGCATTTATTGCTTGTAGAATTTTGGATAGCAGCCATCCTGACTGGCATGTAATGGTACCTCATTGTGGTTTTGATTTGCATTTCTCTGATAATGAGTGATGTTGAGCATCTTTTCATATGTTTGTTGGCCACCTGTATATCTTCTTTGGAGAAATGTCTGTTTAGTTCTTTGGCCCACTTTTTGATTGGGTCTTTTCTTTTTCTGGAATTGAGCTGCAGGAGTTACTTCTATATTTTTGAGATTAATTCTTTGTCTGTTGCTTCATTTGCCATCATTTTCTCCCATTCTGAAGGTTATCTTTTCACTTTGCTTATAGTTTCCTTTGTTGTGCAGAAGCTTTTAATTTTAATTGGGTCCCATTTGTTTATTTTTGCTTTTATTTCCAATATTCTGGGAGCTGGGTCATAGAGGATTCTCCTGTGGTTTATGTCGGAGAGTGTTTTGCCTGTTTTCCTCTAGGAGTTTTATAGTTTCTGGTCTTATATTTAGGTTTTTAATTCATTTTGAGTTTATTTTTGTGTATGGTGTTAGAAAGTGTTTCAGTTTCATTCTTTTACAAGTGGTTGACCAATTTTCCCAGCACCAAAAAGTGGAGATATTAAAGTTTGCTGTACAACTGAGTTTATTTGATCCAAACTAGAGCTTTCTCTTTTTATTAAATCAATAATTGTTGAGTTTTCTCTCTTTTTCTGAGGCCAGGTATTGTGCTCTGCTAGCAAGTTTTTCTCACTTATCATTTGGGAAATATCCCTTTGGACTATGACAGAGGTTTGGCTGCTGTTGGTTTCTTTAAGGACAATATTTCTTACAGAAATGTCAGTAAGGTGATTTCCTTTAGCTTCCAGAGAGCCAAGTTTAGAATGTCCTGAAATCTTAATAGTAGCTAAAGTGGCAGGTATAAGTATTGCATCCAATAATTCCTGAACATAGAGTTCATTTAAAATTTTATTTCCACTGCAAGTAAGGAAGCCATGTTGCTTCCACAACATTTCAAAATCATGACCTACTCTGAAAAGATAACTATTATCAGTATAAATACTGGAAATTTTGCCCTTTGCTAAAGTGAAACCTGAGTAAGAGCACATAATTCAGCATGTGGGACCAAAATAGCAATAGGTTAAGCTGCTGCCTCAACAATATCAAAGGAGTTGTGACACCCAGCTCTATATTTGCTATTTTTATCTTTTAAATAAGAACCATTAGTGAACCATGAAAAGTCAGTGCTACCTTAAGAAATTTCCTGTGGATCATTTCAAGGAGTCACAAGGGATCCATCAGCAGTAAGCACTAGTCAGGGACTTCATCAGTGACAAAGGGGACAAGGGCATCAGAGTTAAGGTAACAACAGCACACACAAAAAGCTTTGGAAGGGGCAGTTAACAAAAAAAAAAAAAAAAAAAAAAAAAAAAAAAAAAAAGGCTTCATAGGAAGTGAGGCAGCTAAGAAATGTTGAGTCTAATGAAAATTTGGGAGGGTTTCTAGTTCATGAGATATAAAAATGGTTAAAGGTGGACCCAAAATGACTTTCTTTCTCAGTGGCTTTAATCTGAAGGACAGCAGCTGTAATGGCTGTAAAGTAAGGGGGTATCTCCAAACCATATGGTACAGTTGCTGGTTATAATACCTTATTGGTTAATGGTGGTCCTTGTGTTTTGGGTGAGTACCCCAAGGGTATTCTCTTTCTTCATATAAGGAAGAAAAGAAAAGAAAAATCTATGAAAAGGAAAAATGTAATCTGCTCGTTGGGATTCTCAAGGGAACATGGGTTCTTCAAACTTGCTTTTATAGACTTAAAGGCTATGCTGTCTAGTTCTTCCCATTAAATTGTGTTGGTGTATTTTGTTGTTAGTGGTGGTGAGTAAAACATACAGAGCTTTGACCATAGGGGGAAATTTGGAATCTGATTTCTGCAATAACCAACTATCCCTAGAATATCTCACAGTTAGTGCTTAATTTGGGGTTTTAGGAAATTTAAGTCACTATGAATCCTTTCTAGCCCAAGATAAAACCCTTGTTCTATATCACATGCCATAAATACTCAAACTAGGTTTAGGAAAATTGCAATTTTAAAATGACTTAATATCTTTTTAAGCTAAAAACCTCAGCAGCAAGTAGATGCTGTGTTCTTGTGAGGAGGTTTGAGAAAAAGATCAAGGAAGCAAATCATCCACATGTTGCAACAAAACAGAACCTCAAGGAAGCATTATTTCATCCAATTCATATTCCAGAATTTGTGAGAAGCAAGGACACTCAGTAAAATCCTGAGACATTACTATCCAGGTGAACTGATTTTTTTTTTTTTTTTCACACATGAAGACAAAAAGATATTGGATAGCTTTATCAATTGAAATACAATGAACTGTGCAGCATAAATTGCAGAAAATAATTTATTTTAGGTAGGAAAGGATGTTGGTAATTTTTAAGGGTTAGGAACAACATGTTGTTAAGAGATAGCAATGTTGTCTATTTCTTTGAGGTCCTGACAAACCTGTACCCTCAGCCCATAGATTTTTCTCACTATTAAAATGGGAGTATTAAAGGGCCTAGTACAGGGGCTAATGAGTCCTTGACCTTTATAATCTTCTATGATGGGCTTTATGCTTTTGAAGGGTTTTTTGAAGGGAAGAAGTTTTGATGTTCACTCTTGCCATCTTCTGTTTGACTACTTCCAATTTGCTTTGATTCATGGACCTAACATTCAAGGTTCGTATGCAATATTGCTGTTTACCCCAACAGGCTTTACTTCCACCACCAGTCACATCCACAACTGGGTGTTGTTTTTGCTTTGGCTCTTTCTCTTCATTCTTTCTGGAGTTATTTCTCCACTGATCTCCAGTAGCATATTGGGCACCTACTGACCTGAGGAGTCCGTCTTTCAGTGTTCTATCTTTTTGCCTTTTCATACTGTTCATGGGGTTTGCAAGGCAAGAATACTAAAGTGGTTTGCCATTCCCCTCTCCAATGGACCATGCTTGGTCAGAACTCACCACCATGACCCACTCATCTTGGGTGGCCCTACATGGCATGGCTCAGTGTTTCATTGAGTTAGACAAAGCTGTGGTGCATGTGATCATATTGTTTAGTTTTCTGTGATTGTGGTTTTCTTTCTGTCTGCCCTTTGATGGAGAAAGATAAAAAGGTTATGGAAGCTTCCTGATGGAAGATACTGACTGAAGGGGAAGCTGGGTCTTGTTCTGATAGACAGGGCCATGCTCAGTAAGTCTTTCATCCAATTTTCTGTTGATGGGTGGGGCTGTGTTCCCTCCCTGTTGTTTGACATGAGACCAAACTATGGTGGAGGTAACTAAGATAATGGCAACCTCCTTCAAATGATCCCATGCACTCACTGCTACACTCAGTACTCCCAATTTTGCAGCTGGCCACCCCTGCCTCTGCTGGAGACTCCTGGACACTCATGGGCAGGTCTGGGTCAGTCTCTTGTGGGGTCAGTGGTCCTTTCTCCTGGGTCCTGGAGCACACAAGGTTTTGTCTGTGCCCTTCAAGTGTCTGTTTCCCAGTCCTATGTAAGTTCTGGCAGCTCTACGGGGTTTAATGGTGACCTCCTCCAAGAAGGCTTATGCCATACCCAGGTCTGCTGCACCCAGAGCCCCTGCAGCAGCCCTCTGCTGACCCACACCTCTGCAAGAGACACTCAAACATAGTTCTGGCTCAGTCTTTGTGGGGTCTGGTTCCTGGTGCACACAAGTTTTGTTTGAGCCCTCCGAGTATCTCTGGCAGGTATGGGATTTGATTTTAAATATGATTTTGCCCTTCCTACCATCTTGCTGGGGCTTCTCCTTTGCCCTTGAACATGGGGTACTTTTATTTCATGGGATCCAACAGCCTGTCAATGATTGTTCAGCAGTGAGTTGTAATTTTGGTGTTCTCTCAGGAGAAGATGAGCTCACATCCTTCTACCCCTCTTGACATCTTCACCAGAAAACCATGGTTTGATGAACCGAGGGGACTTTGATGCCTGCAGTGGCCTGCAGAGGCCACTGATTGGGCTTATGCAAATCTTCATGGGAGGGCTGCTGTGAGTTTTGCCTATATCAGTTGAAGATTTTTTCCATAAGGAAGTTTGTAGCTGACTCAATGGAGCCAAATTATCAGTGTTTCCAGAATTAGCTCTTATAATGTCAAACATGGAACAGATAAAAGATGGCAAAGGGATATTTAACTCACCTGGTTGGTTAATTTGATGACTACTGTCAATTTCTAGATTTATTTCCCCCTTTTGGAAGAAAGAAACTCTGACATGATACTTCTCTAGGAAGTCTCAGCCAATTAAATGAACAGGGGTGGAAAAACTAGGCACGAGTCTGTATATATCAGAGGCTCTGAACAAAAATGAATGGATTTAAAGGCAGAAACCTTTTGAGATTTCATTAGTGATCTTCACTGTTGGAACTGTTTTAGTACTCTGAGACAGGGACACTCAGACTGTGGCTCTGGTTTCAGTTAGGACTAATAGAGACTCATCCCCAATCTGGAGAAATGTTTCTCTGAGCTGATTAAGAGGGAGGATTGGGAAGAGCCTTGTACTCCTCAGAGCCCCGCCGTTAAGAATTGGGAAAATGTTGGAAAAGTTCATTAAAAGGCTGAAGGCATCTGAAGTGCTTACATTTATAATAACCTCTTTCCTAATGTCCTGACTTTTTGCAGTAGCTACAGAAATTTACAGGGTTTACCTTTGGTTTAAGAGTCTTCACTTGCTGGAGTGAAGATTAAGAATTTTGTCTTCCTTTCAGGAGACTCATCTAGGTGAGAAAGAGCTAGTGTACCAGAATAACTAAATCTGAAGTGGACAGTTTCCCATTCTATCCTGATCTTTTTTTACTAGAAGGGAAAATTCTCTATTCAGCCCATTGATAAACATGGATTTCAAAGATACCCTGATGGAATAAACATCTGAAAGAAGAACATAATTAAAAAATCTGAAGACAACTATAGTATTCATAAATAGATTCATCATATTTTTGTGTACTACACTGAATTTTGATCCAACAAACTTGCTTTGGCAAAGTTCTAGGAATTGCTCAGTGAAATTGCCTAGTGATTGCCTGAGTAATAATATAATAAATTTAGTAGGCTGATCTCCCAATTGTAATTCTAGAGACCTTTCTGGATTTTCCAAATTGACTGGTTTTTATCCAACGTTGGGCCTTGCCTTCACCAATAAGCATATGAAGAAGGTGATGTAAGTCAGGAAAACAAAGTTGAGAAGTCTGAAGACTATGTTACTTTGCAAATCTGGGGAATCTTTGGTTACTTTTGGAAAAATTTTGACCATGGCTTTCAGTTCAGCCTTAGCCCAGGGAAGACAAAAAAAAAAAAAAGAGAGAGACTTTAGCCTCTAGATGCTCAGAAGGCTTAATTTTAAAGTGACGAGTTTTAACAAGTTCAAAAGAAAAGGGATTGTAGGGAGTTTCAGAGAAAAACAGTAGTTTGGCAAGAGATTTATTATCGGGAACCTGAGAGCATAGAGAAGGTATAGGTGGCATAAGAGGAGAGAAGGAAGAGGGTACTAGAGGCAGGACCAGGGCACAAGGAGCTGGGTATAAGATGGCACCAGAGGTAGCAGCTGAGACAAGGAAAGAAGGGAAGGAAAGTTTGAGCCTTCAGGAGTCATTGTATCTTTTTCTGATTGTTTGCCTAAGATAATTCAAAAATATTTTTATATTTTAATTCTGCAGATAAGCTATCTTATGCTCCTGATAATATTTAGAAGCCTCATAATATCAATTATTTAGTTCAGGGAATTTCAAAGCAGAGAAATTGTTAATCGCTCAGTAATGTCCAACTCTTTGTGACCCCATGGATTGTAGCCCACCAGGCTCCTCTGACCATGGGATTTCCCAGGCAAGAGCACTGGAGTGTGTTGCCATTTCCTTCTCCAGGGGATCTTCCCCACCCAGGGATTGAACTTGAGTCTCCCTCATTGCAGGCAAATTTATCGGATTTATTGCAGGTAACACATCTCTTTGATCAAGAGTCTCAGAGTCATAAGGGGTCTTCTCTGCATCCTAGTGTGGACCACCAAAGCACTGACCGAAAACAAATAGAATACCATTATTTCTCCAGCAAAAAAAGAACAAAAGCATTTATTCTGGATCAACAGAAAACTGTAAGACAGGGTCTGAAACAACAGTGAGCCACAGGCAAGCCCAGTAAAAATGGAGAAGAGAACTGCTTTATTAAGTGCAAAAGAAAGTTGGGAGGGCTAAAATAAACAAAGAGTCTGTGGCTTTTCATTGGTTGAATTGTGACCATCTCTAGTTGACTGAGTTCTTGCCAGCAAGAAGAATGAGATTTTTTTTTCTTCCTGTTGGGCTATTCTGTCATCATAGTGTATGAAAGCTCTCCCTTCTGGCCCCTGACTCTTATGAATAGAGGTTTCTGTTGATTAATTTGTTACAAAAAAGTCCATATTTTAAGTGACTCTAGAAAAGTTTAAAGGAGCCATGAGGAAATTTACTTTGAGAGTCATCATGAATGAATTCTCCTATGTTTGAAGAATTGGAGTGCTTGACCTGAGTATAAAGGACTGGTTTGAAATATGGGAAAAATGAAACTGCAGAGGGAGAGATGATATAACCATGCCTTATTGAAGTACGTGGACACATTTTTTTTTAAATGGCAAATCATTCTTGCTTTACCTGGAGCAATACAAAATCAGCTTTTTAATTTAGACAATATTTTAGCAGCTAATATTTTTGAGAGCATACTGTATTCTGGCATTTGGGCATATATTGAAAAATAAATCCAATAGAGCATTTGCACTTATGACACTTAAAACCTAATGGAGAATACAGATATTGAATTACCAATTAAAATAAATCTTGATCAGAGGAATTATTGGAAATTCCTGAAGTTACAGATTTCAGTGAATAGTCAAGGCCATGAATTCAGTTCTAAAGTTTGATGAACTTATGGGATATACAGAAACAAATGTTTTTATAGTAATTTGACTCTATGGGGTTGACACTGAGAAGAAAGTAGGCTCTGGAGAAAAATATGTATCTATCAAAATGTTGAAAGGGTAAACTGGAGTAAATAAAAATCCAGAATGATTTCAAACCATGGCCCTGGAGATCAATTTGGTGCAAAACACAATATCACGGGTAAATACAGAAAAGTCTTTCCCCAAAGCAGGATTCACAAGCGAATTTGGAAAAGTAGGAGGGAGGCTGCAGAAGAAAGAATGAGAGGATCAGGAAAGATTATGGTCAAGTAAAGTGAGAATTCAGAAATTGTGATTTTTTGGTGATTTTGTTAACATAATCTTAATGAAATGGTATTGAAAATAGTAATTATATTTGATTGTAAAATGTATAAAAGCTTATATATAAGGAAGTTGAAGCAAGAGTTCTACAGGATTATTTTGGTGAGATTAACATAGAAGGAAAAATGTAACCGGAGGATAATATTGAGTGAAGAAATTTTTGTTTTAAGTTAAAAATTCTTGAGCATGTACATAAAGTACCCAAATTGTGGTGAGGAAGAGTCCTTAGTATGTGAACATGTGTGTATGTATAATTAAAAATATGTAACTCAGTTTTATTAATTGAGTATTTTGCTTGAACAATTATAAGATGTCTTATTTTTCTGTAATCTGATTTTTCTAAGTGCCTTTCAATCCTACTAATTGACTGTTTAAATGTATTTGAGATTTAGTCTTTCATTCAATTTTGAATTTGGACAGTGCAACCTGGAACAAGGTAAGCTGCAATGTCAGTGAGGGAAAGTGGGTAAGAATAAGTGACCTGTAGAGATCCAATTGAATTAAATTATCTGTGTCCTTACACATTTAAGCACAAAATAAAATTTAAGGGATTGCATAGGAATGTAAAACAATATGTTTTATTTCTCAGAGAATCCCCAGAGGTCTTTCACGTAAAACTTCATACATTTCTTAGGACACAATAGCTGCAAACAGAAGGCTTAATAGAGACCATGACCCTAAAAAATATGGCCACCAAAAGCCATTATCATTTGAAACTGATCCAGCAAATAAGATTAGCTTTCAGAATCTGCTTCCACCAAGAAAGTCTGAGGGCTACAAGGGGCAGCTGCTATTAGCTGAGTACCAGGAGTTATCACATGGGGAATAACAGTTTAGTGATTCTGCATGCAGACACCATCAAGAGTCATTATTAAGAGCCACAGTGGGGGAAAATGCTGCTGAGAAGTGTTCCCCTAGGATCAGAAATAGCACAATTTGAATACGATTTTATCACTCACAAAGCTTTACACCTCAGGCAATAAGGAAAGAATAACTCCTAAAAGAGATGGCCCACATGGTTTTGTTTTAATTCTACAGCACTCAAGTTCTTCATTATTATTTTTAATTTGTTGTTACTATTACTTAGTTTTATTCTATCACACATAATAAAAACTATTCTGTGAAAAATGAAAGCTCCTTTTCTCAGGATACTTGATGCTTAAAAAAGTGAGCCAGAAAACTTGAAGGTTGAGATCTTGATGAACCACATTGTCCAAGGAAACAAGGTTTTTTAAACTTTGAAAAATTTATTTAAAAACATGCTTTGTTGTTGTTGTTGTTGTTGCTGTTTGTTTGTTTCCATGTGTTACATGTAGTGAAAGTAAAATTATCAGAGATGATTTTAGTTCAAATATATTTTAAAACTTGTGGAAAATGTGCTCTTTTTAAGCATTAAAGCATTTTCTGAGAGAGACTTCTAGTTATAAAGGAATGGCTTGTAGCAGACTAATCTAAGAACTACTGGCTACTGGAAAGTTTAGATAAAATTAGTTAAAATGCAAACATTGTTTGAAGGTATCACAGAACAAATAAAACAGCCAAGACTGAAGGAACCTGGGTTTTAATTTTCCCATTTATATAATGGAACTAAAGTATAATGGTTTATATTTTATAGAAGATGATGGTAATGATGGAGATGATTGTTGATATTTATACAATGGATGCTATATGCTAAGTATTGCAAGGAAAGGATTTGCTTGCTTTTGTTCAATAGTGTTGTGTTATTTCTACTTATATTATCTCTATTTCACAAATGGGAAAACATCTAATAAATGCTACAAGCTAGATTTGAATATAACTTCCTCTGGCTCCAGGTATTTAGTAATTAATTGGTCTGCTATGGAGTCAATCTACATATCAGAAATAAAATAGGTCAAGCAGCCAGTGAAGGGTCTGGATCACAAAAAAGCCCGTTCCATATAGTGTCCCTTGTTCTTGCTGTTCTTTCTGCTTATCCCTTGGTCTGTAATGCTCTTTACCCATTGGTTTTCAAGGTTTGTTTCTTCATTTCATTTAAGTTTCTATATTAATAACAGAGAAGTACAAACCGGACTCCCTTATTGAACTATTCCATTCGTTAGCTCTAATATCTGTGATCTGTTGACTGTTTTTAGTAATGCTGTCTCTTCATTTTTGTGAAAGAATGTTGCCTATTGCCTGAAATATACATGATACCCTATTCTCAAGGCTCTGATCTTCAAGAGTCCATTGATGTAGAGAGAAAATGTATTAGAACGTATAATAACACCTGTCTCATTAGAGGTTCGGAGAAGGCAATGGCACCCCACTCCAGTTCTCTTGTCTGGAAAATCCCATGGACGGCGGAGCCTGGTAGGCTGCAGTCCATGGGGTCGCTACGAGTCGGACACGACTGAGCTACTTCACTTTCACGCGTTGGAGAAGGAAATGGCAACGCACTCCAGTGTTCTTGCCTGGAGAATCCGAGGGACGGAGGAGCCTGGTGGGCTGCCGTCTATGGGGTCACACAGAGTCGGACACGACTGAGGCCACTTAGCAGCAGCAGCGGCATTGGAGGTTTAGAGGAATAATGTGACCAGACCTAGGTGGACAGCTGCAAGACAAAGGATTGTCACACCTCTGCTGGGGTCTGGCTGGCACTGAAAAATTTCAAACAGCTCTCCCTTTTTAGCATTAATAAAGCCTGCATTTTAACTTAAGTAAGAGGTTCTTTGTGACAATAGCCCACCATTTTCTTGTTTTACTTGGCTTCAGAATAAACTCTCTATTCCTTGTTTGGACACCTCTTCTCCTGGTTTATTGTCTTGTCATGTGGCGAACAGAATGAAGGCTTGAACTTGGTAATAATATCACCTCTTTAGAGTTCTTTCCTGATCTCACAAACTAAAATGGCATCTTTATTATTTCTACCCTTTTACTTCTTTGCTTGCGTTATACCGGCCATTATTTAATTTATTATTATTGTATGAAACCATAAAAGTAATTGTTAAATATATGATGTGTTTTACTACACACTGTAAGCTCTATAAATTATAGATATTTCCATACCTAGAAGTGTTCCTATTCTTGATTTAGAGAACATATGTACAATATTTGTTTATGTTACTAAAATAATAGTATATAATATCAAAAATTTAGAAATGGTAAAATTAAAACCACTGTATCAGTAAAATGATATTTAGTAAGAGTTTATTTTGCATATAAGAGTAAATCATGAACTGAGAGCTTTCAAATTAAAAGCCAGTATGAAGCTGCAGGGTGTGACATAACAGGATAGCTTATGTAGTGAAAATGAGGAAATTGTTTAAAGTGATTGGCCCAGATAACAAGGGATTGGCTAAAAGTAATTATCTTATATAATTTTTAGGAATATGACTTAAGTTTCTTTAATAATTATTAGAGTCATTTATAGGAAATAATTTGTTTCACTTATGATCATGAAATAAGTTAGATTTAGTTTTGTTTATATGGCTTAAATAGATTTGTTCGCTCAGAATTTTGTAATTCACTGTGAGTCCAAAGTCCTGAGAACCAGGGCTGCCAATGTCTGAAGGTTGCAGAAGATGCATATCCCAGGTCAAACAGAAAGATCAAATTATCCCTTCTTCTGCCTTTTTGTTTACTCAGGCCTTCACTGAATGGACTGGATGCTGCCCAACTGCATTCCTGAGGCGGGTTTTCTTCACTTACTCTACTGATCCAAATACTAATCTCTCCTGGAAATATCCTCACAGACACACCCAGAAATAATGTTTTATTGGCTATTTGACAATCCCTGAACTCAGTCAAATCGGCACATAAAATTCACCATCACAAAGGTGATATTATATAGTGTTAAAATATCATAATTCAACTTCTAAAATATAAGTAGAGAAACCATAAATGTTAAAATTGTCTCAGTGCCTTAGTGTTTTGAGTTGTCTGTCTGGTTCTTTATTTGTTGGTCCCAAATACAATAATTAAATGAGCATCATTCTTGTCATGTGTTACATGGTTTGCTTTATGACAATATTCCTAATTTATAAATGAGGAAACTGGAGTTTTGAGTAACAAAATCATTATGTGTGCTTTAAAAGATTTAACCAAAATTAAGTTTGCACTCATGAGTCTAAAATCTTCAATATTAAAAAATACTATTACAGTAGTACCTTCATCTAATAAACAATGCATCTAAGTATTTTATGACTAAAGTACATGTTAAATTTATTTTAAAAATCTTTAGTTTTCTGCCTACTGTGTATTATTTTATTATATACTCAAGATACATTGTGTCAATATAGCATTTTCTCTCTCCAGTGGCTACAAAATGTAGTTTGTTTTTACAGGGGACAGACAACGGGGATCAAATCACAAAAGGCATTTTACCTGTCACAGACTAGAAGCATACCAGAGAGAGCAAAACTGATGGTACAGTGCATCTGTGCATTGAACATTTCATGGCTCAAAGCCACCAGACTCTTTTCTGCATGACCAACTGACTAATTGCTGTACTTGGCCTTTTCTATTCTCTTCAATTAATGCAATGCACAATTGCACATAGCAACAGAGTCACCCATACAGAACAGAATCTGGGCCAGAATTAGGCTCTAAATCCCAGAAGCACCTGTTACAAATATAAAATGTCCAGATGGTCCAGTCTTTGTGAGGAAGTGTCAAGCATTGACTTATCTGTCTCTCTTACTTTCGGTTTAAGGTCAAAAATATGATCTGCTGGAAGCAGGGAGCCAAATAAAAATCATAAAAAAAAAATATCTGGGATTACTGTAGAAACTTCTCAATTTGTTTATCTAAATCTTTATTGCCCACTGGAGCTCATTGTTATCATTTTCTAAGCATGCAAATGGGATTAGTCCATGATTACATGGCTGGCTTCAGTATAATTAGATAGATTTATTTAAACACAGCTGTAAATCATAAGAAAAAATATGAAATATTTGATGACTGTAAATTCAGCAGTTTGTATATTCAAACTGTAGTCTTCAATCAACTTCATTGTTCTGATTTTGTTTAGGATTCTAGGAAGTGCAAAATATTACCTCAACTTAGCTCAGCTCTTTATTGTTTTCATTTCAAGCATACAGCAAAATAAGTATGATATTATATTATGATATGTTTCAAGTGAATCTTAATGATATATAGCTTTCATGTTCTCCCTTTTTCCTCTCACTGACATATTTAAATTATACTTTTGTCATATGCATAATCCTTAGCAATAAGAATTAACTCTAATGAACCATCCAGATACTTTAAAAAATTTACAAAAGATGTTTATATGATACATCAAAGTTTTGCTCCTTGTTCTCAAATTTTATATCATATATTATTAACTTCTCTTGGAATTAATATTTTATGCAATTTGTCTGCAAGAGGAAAAGTTATTTTCTGAAAACAACCATGAGTTATTATAACCACAAGTCCATTTGTTAAAAATTGAGTAATTCTCAATACTGCAACCAACAGGAAGTATGATTTTTGTTGTCCTGCTTATGCCTAAGCTTTAAGGAATTTTGCTACCAAAATGATCATGCTGGCTGTCTCTCCTTTCAGACTTAGGTTGGATATAATACGTACAGTTCATTCTACAACTTTTATGTCAAGTCAAAATTACCAATTGACAACAATTTTTTTCTTTTACACTTTGATTTTTTTTTTTTTAAAGAAGGATACATTTTAAAGACAGTAAGGTCTAAATCTTTCTTTACTCTCTTACGGAGATTAAATTATGACATTTGTTGTCACACAATACTCAAAATCCAAACAGATGCTCTTCATCATTATAAGGAAACGGTGCATATTCTAATGAAGTGTATTATAATTTTAAGGGCTTCTCAGGTGGTTCAGTGGTAAAGAATCCACCTGTCAATGTAGGGGACCCAAGAGACTCTGGTTCAGTCCCTGAGTCAGGAAGATCCCCTGGAGGAGGAAATGGCATCCCACTCCAGTAATCTTGCCTGGAAAATCCCATGGACACAGAGACCTGGCAGCTACAGTCCATAGGGTCACAAAGAATCAGACATGACTGAGCATGACCAGTTTATAATTTTAAGCAGTTGAATTAGAATAACCACAGGCACCAAGTTGTTTAATTAACAAGATTTTCATTTATAAAATCATCCTGTAAAAGCTCAAAAGATTAAAAAGTTGTCTACTTGAAACATGCAAAATCTATATATTCTGAAAGAAAAGAAACATAATTGTACTGAGAATAATATTTTTGAAGATAATTTTGTTGAGATGTTCCAATTTATAATTAACATTTATTTACCCAAAATCTCTTGTTTGGTAATTGACTATGGGGTAGCAGTATGCTTAAATACTAATGTTTTAAGTTATGCACATGCATAGTGAACATATATTTTAATATTAATAGCAAAAATATTAGAACTTCTATATTGAAAGATCAGATTACAATTCCCACTAAAGGGAAATCTTTTTATTCTGAAGAATAAAGTGTTCCTTATTTATGAGCTGGATATACCTGCTAACCTCTCTCTAAAATAACAGAAATAGAAATATTCTCTTAGTAATGTTGCTTGGTTCTTGTCAGGAATTAAAATAGGAAAACAGAAATTTGAATTCACAAACTAACTGTTACCCAAAAAAGAGGAAAATAGTCAAGCAATAATATGTTTTACTACAAATACCTACTGGAAACAACTATGAAAGCTACACAAAATATATTGAAGTATGTTTGAAGAAATCAAGGACATAGGATTTATGAAGAAATTACACATGGAAATTTGTGAGAAGAGGACGGATACATAGGTGAAGCATTTAAGATATGCCTATTCATGAAAACATAGCTGAAAAATGAAAGACTGAATGCAACTAGATATATTGGAACATATGTTTACTTATGTACTTAGGAACAATGGGATATGGTGAATTTAAATAAATCAACATTCACAAGGAATAAAGACTAACTGTAACACATCCTAACCTCTCAGTGGATTACATTGACCCAGTATTGCTAGTGCCCATTGCCTAGTAATCTCCCAGAATTCAGTGAAATACCTTTTGGAGAAAGGTAATATCACAAAGAGTCTCAAATTATCCCTAGTATTTTCACAATATCTAGTGTAGCTGTGAAAAGTTATCAAATGTATCTTGGGATAGTATTTTATGATAAAAGCAAGAGAAATAAGAGATAGTTAGGAAAGATAATGGAGAGAAATCAGGTGATATCAATGTCACTAATTTTTTAAGTTAATTAATCCTGATTATCTAAGGAATTAGAAGGTAATAGCAATTTTGGCAGTAGACTAGTAACCATAAAAATATATAAATAATCTTTAAAAAGAGTACCTAATGTATGAATATATCATTGAATTAGATAATGCTGAATCTATTATTACACTGGGATATATAATCAATCCTCTCTATTCATGGATTCCAAACTTGAAAATTCACCTACTTGGTAAAATTTTTTTGTAACTCAAAAATCAACATATGTGGTGCTTTCATGGTCATTCACTGACATAAGCATGTGCATAACAGTGGAGATTTTGAGTCACATATGCATATATTCCCAAATAGATAAAATAAGGCAGTACTCTGATTTCTTCAATTGTAGTTAAAACTCTTGCTTCTTGACCTCCATACAGACGTCTCAGGAGACAGATAAGATGGTCTGGTATTCCTGTCTCTTTAAGAGCTTTCCACAGTTTATTATGATCCACACAGTCAAAGGCTTCAGCACAGTTGATGAAACAGAGGTAGATTTTTTTTGTTTTTAATTCCCTAGCTTTCTCTATGATCCAGGAAATATTGACAATTTGATCTCTTGTTCCTTTTCCCTCTCTAAACCCAAATTGGACATCTCGAAGTTTTTGGTTCACATAATGCTGAAGGCTTAGCATGCAAGATTTTAAGCATGACCTTATTAGCATGGGAGATGAATGCAATTGTCCGATGGTTAGCACATTCTTTAGTACTACCCTTCTTGGGAATTGGGATGAAGATCGATCTTTCCCAGTCCTGTGGTCACTGTTGTGTCTTCCAGATTTGCTGATATATAGAATGCAACACCTTGATGGCGTCATCCTTTAGGGTTTTGAATAGTTCTACTGGAATTCCATCACATCCACTAGCTTTATTAAGAGCAGTACTTCCTAAGACTCACTTGACTTTGCTCTCTAGAATATCTGACTCTGGGAGGCTGACCACAGCATTGTAGTCATCCAATTCATCTTGATCTTTTTTATACTGTTCTTGTATGTATTCTTTCCATCTCTTCTTGATCTCTTCAGTGTCTATTAGATCTCTACTGTTTGTGTTCTTTATTGTGCCTATCTTTGAGCAAATGTTCCCTTGATACCTCCAATTTTCCCAAACGGGCCTCTAGTCTTTTCCCTTCTTTTGTTTTCATTTTTAAAAATTAATTAATTTATTTTAATTGGAGGCTAATTACTTAACATTATTGTAGTGGCTTTTGCCATACATTGACATGAATCAGCCGTGGGTGTACATGTGTTCCCCATCCTGAGCCTCCCTCCCACCTCCCTCCCCATCCCATTCCTCAGGGTCATCCCAGTGCACAAGCCCTGAGCACCCTGTCTCATGGATCTGTCTCATTTATTTTTATACATCATTCATTGAAGAAGACTTTCTTGTCTCTCCTTGCAGTTCTTTGGAATTATGCATTTAGTTGGATATACCTTTCCCTTTCTCCCTTGCTTTTGGCTTCTCCTCTTTCTTTAGCTATTTGTAAAACCTCCTCAGATAGCCATGTTGCCTTTGCTTTTCTTTTTCTTTGGGATTATTTTGTTCACTGTCTCCTGTATAATATTATGGACCTCCCTCCATGGTTCTTTAGGCACACTGTTTACAAGTTCTAATCTCTTGAAAATATTCATTGCTTTCACTGCACATTAATAATGAATTTGATTTAAGTTGTTCCTGGCTAGCCTAATGGTTTTCCCCACTTTCTTTAGTTTAAGCCTGAATTTTGCTATAAGAAGCTGATTATCTGAGTCACAGTCAGCTCCTAATCTTGTTTTTGCTGACTGTATACAGTTTCTCTATCTTCAGCTACAAAGAATGCAGTCAATGTATTTTGGTATTGGCCATTTGGTGATGTCCATGTGTAAATTCATCTCTTGAAAAAGCATTGTTGAAAAAGTGTATTTATTATGGTTAATGCATTCTCTTGGAAGAATTCAGTTAGCCTTTGCCCTGCTTCATTTTATTCTCCAAAGCCAAACTTGCCTATTACTCTAGGTATCTCTTGACTTCCTACTTTTGAATTCCAATCCCCATCTTTTTTTTTTTTTTTTTTGGTGCTAGTTCCAGGAAGTCCTCTAGGTCTTCATAAAACTGACCAACTTTAGCTTCTTTGTCATTGGTGATAGGGGCATATATTTGGATTACTGTGATGTTGAAAGGCTTGCCTTTGTAAATGAACTGAGATCATTCTGTCATTTTTGAGGCTGCAGCCAAGTACTGTATTTCAGACTCTTGTTGATTATATGGTCTACTCCACTTGTTCTACAGGATTCTTGCCCAAAGTAGTAGATACGACTCATTCCTAAAATGTTGATGTTTATTCTTGCGATTTCCTGCTCCACCATGTTCAGTTTACCTTGATTCATGGACTTAGCATTCTAGATTCCTAGGCAATACTGTTCTTTGCAGCATTGGATATTTTTTTTTTTTTCCCACAATAGCAGCTAGATATTTTTTTTTCCCCCCAGTGGGTTTTGTCATACATTGATATGAATCAGACATAGAGTTACACGTATTCCCCATCCCAATCCCCCCTCCCACCTCCCTCTCCACCCGATTCCTCTGGGTCTTCCCAGCCCATCAGGCCCGAGCACTTGACTCATGCATCCCACCTGGGCTGGTGATCTGTTTCACCATAGATAATATACATGCTGTTCTTTCGAAACATCCCACCCTCACCTTCTCCCACAGAGTTCAAAAGTCTGTTCTGTACTTCTGTGTCTCTTTTTCTGTTTTGCATATAGGGTTATTGTTACCATCTTTCTAAATTCCATATATATGTGTTAGTATACTGTAATGTTCTCTATCTTTCTGGCTTACTTCACTCTGTATAATGGGCTCCAGTTTCATCCATCTCATTAGAATTGATTCAAATGAATTCTTTTTAACGGCTGAGTAATATTCCATGGTGTATATGTACCACAGCTTCCTAATCCATTCATCTGCTGATGGGCATCTAGGTTGCTTCCATGTCCTGGCTATTATAAACAGTGCTGCGATGAACATTGGGGTGCACGTGTCTCTTTCAGATCTGGATTCCTCAGTGTGTATGCCCAGAAGTGGGATTGCTGGGTTGTATGGCAGTTCTATTTCCAGTTTTTTAAGAAATCTCCACACTGTTTTCCATAGTGGCTGTACTAGTTTGCATTCCCACCAACGGTGTAAGAGGGTTCCCTTTTCTCCACATCCTCTCCAGCATTTATTGCTTGTAGACTTTGGATAGCAGCCATCCTGACTGGTGTGTAATGGTACCTCATTGTGGTTTTGATTTGCATTTCTCTGATAATGAGTGATGTTGAGCATCTTTTCATGTGTTTGTTAGCCATCTGTATGTCTTCTTTGGAGAAATGTCTGTTTAGTTCTTTGGCCCATTTTTTGATTGGGTCATTTATTTTTCTGGAATTGAGCTTCAGGAGTTGCTTGTATATTTTTGAGATTAATCCTTTGTCTGTTTCCTCATTTGCTATTGTTTTGTCCCAATCTGATGGCTGTCTTTTTACCTTACTTATAGTTTCCTTTGTTGTGTAAAATCTTTTAATTTTCATTAGGTCCCATTTGTTTATTTTTGCTTTTTTTCCCAATATTCTGGGAGGTGGGTCATAGAAGATCTTGCTGTGATTTATGTCGGAGAGTGTTTTGCCAGGAATGCAAGGATTCTTTAATATCCACAAATCAATCAACGTAATACACCACATTAACAAATTGGAAGATAAAAACCATATGATTTTCTCAATAGATGCAGAGAAAGCCTTTGACAAAATTCAGCACTCATTTATGATTAAAACTCTCCAGAAAGCAGGAATAGAAGGAACATACCTCAACATAATAAAAGCTATATATGAGAAACCCACAGCAAGCCTCACCCTCAATGGTGAAAAATTGAAAGCATTTCCTCTGAAATCAGGAACAAGACAAGGATGCCCACTCTCACCACTACTATTCAACATAGTGTTGGAAGTTTTGGCCACAGCAATCAGAGCAGAAAAAGAAGTAAAATGAATCCAAATAGGAAAAGAAGTGAAACTCTCACTGTTTGCAGATGACATGATCCTCTACATAGAAAACCCTAAAGACTCTTCCAGAAAATTACTAGAGCTAATCAATGAATATAGTAAAGTTGCAGGATATAAAATTAACACACAGAAATCCCTTGCATTCCTATATACTAACAATGAAAAAACAGAAAGAGAAATTAAGGAAACAATACCATTCACCATTGCAACAAAAAGAATAAAATACTTAGGAGTATATCTACCTAAAGAAACAAAAGACCTATACGTAGAAAACTATAAAACACTGATGAAAGAAATCAAAGAGGACACAAACAGATGGAGAAACATACCGTGTTCATGGATTGGAAGAATCAGTATTGTCAAAATGGCTATTCTACCCAAAGCAATCTATAGATTCAATGCAATCCCTATCAAGCTACCAATGGTATTTTTCACAGAACTAGAACAAATAATTTCACAATTTGTATGGAAATACAAAAAACCTCGAATAGCCAAAGTAATCTTGAGAAAGAAGAATGGAACTGGAGGAATCAACCTGCCTGACTTCAGACTCTACTACAAAGCCACAGTCATCAAGACAGTATGGTACTGGCACAAAGACAGAAATATAGACCAATGGAACAGAATAGAAAGCCCAGAGATAAATCCACGAACCTATGGACACCTTATCTTTGACAAAGGAGGCAAGGATATACAATGGAAAAAAGACAACCTCTTTAACAAGTGGTGCTGGGAAAACTGTTCAACCACTTGTAAAAAAATGAAACTAGAACACTTTCTAACACCATACACAAAAATAAACTCAAAATGGATTAAAGATCTAAATGTAAGACTAGAAACTATAAAACTCCTAGAGGAGAACATGAGCATTGGATTTTACTTTCACTTCCAGACACGTCCACAACTGAGTTCATTTCCACTTTAATCTAGCTGCTTCGTACTTTCTGGGGCTGTTAGTAGTTCTCCTCTACTCTTCCTCAGTAACATATTGGGACACCTTCAGACCTGAGGGACTAATCTTTTGTTGTCATATCTTTTTGTACTTTTATACAGTTCATGAGGTTCTCACGACACATACACTGGGGTGGTTTGTCATTCATTCCTGCAGTACTCACGTTTTGTAGAACTCTCCACTATGACCTGTCTATCTTGGGTGGCCCTAGTTAACATGGCTCATAGCTTCATTGAGTTACACAAACCCCTTTGCCATGACAAGGCAGTGATCCATGAAAGGGATCACTAAGAGCACACTCTTAGTTGCACTATAATTTTCTTTGGAGTTACTAAATCCAGCCAATGTTGAAGGAGTGGGGGCCAAAGAATCTTCAGTCATGTTGAAACCATAACATTAAAAATAACCAAAATAATAGATGAGAATTGTGACTCTGTTAATGTATTTGAAAATATGAATGAATTAGCTTAATTTATAGGAAAATAATATGCAATTTTGGAAGGCAAGAATTGATAAACTTTTATTGATCAATAAGTATTAAAATAATTGAAGGATACTCATGGTGGGCATTTCACTGTCACTAACACTTTGTCTCCCCACTGAGACAGATCAAAATGGAATCACCATATACCAAAACTTATGAGATACAACCAAAGTAGTACTAATAGTTATAGTGAAACTTTCTACATTAAAAAAGAAGAAAAATGTTAAATCAAGAACCTAACATTAAACCTCAAGGAACCAGAAAATAAATAAATAAATAAATTTCACAGAGGAAAGAAAATATTTAAGATTAGAGCAGAAATTAATTAAATTGAGAAATAACAGGGGAAAAAAAATCAAGAGAGCCAATATTTGGTTCTTTGAAAGGATTAGCAAAATTGGTAAATGTCACATTAACCATGTTAGACCACATTAACACAAGGAAGAACAGAAACCATATGCTCAATTCATTTGATTTGGAAAATAATTTAAGAAAATTCAACATTTTTCCATGATAAAAGTGCTAAAAAAAAACTAGGAATAAAAGAATATTGCCTCAATATGACAGAAGTCATATGTGGCAAGCTCACAGTTAAAATCATACTCAGTAGTGAATACCTGAAAACTTTCCTTCTCAGATTAGGAATGAAGCAAGAATGCCGTATCTCACAACTTTTGTTCAACATAGTAATGGAAATTTTAGCTAGAGCAATTAGACATGAAAGAAAACTAAATGCATTCAAATAGGAAAGGAAGTAGAAAAATTATCTCTCTTCATAGATGATTTTGTATGTATAATTCTATAGCAATTCAACAAAAATGTATTAGAACAAATAAAGAAATTCAATAAAGTTATAGGAAATAAAATCAACACGCAAAAATCAGTTGTTTTTCTTTATATTCAGAAAATTTAAAATAGCATTTAAAAATATATTTAGAAATTAGCCAAAGAGGTGAAAGACGTATGCAGTGAAAAACACAAAACCTTGCTGAAAGAAATTAATAAAAACACAAATAAATTGAAAGGCATTTTGTTTTCAGGGATTTAATGAGTTAATATGGTTAAGATGTCTATACCCCACAAAGTGATCTATAGGTTCAATACAATATATATCACATTTTCAAAGGCATTTTTTAACAAATATAGGGAAAAAAAATTTATCCTATAATTCATATGAAATTGCAATATCCAAAACCATCTTGCAAAAGAAAAACATAGCTAGAGTCTTCATACTTCCTTATTTCCAAATATTTGAACAAATCTGAAGCAATAAAACAATGTGTTATTGGCATTGACTGACATAGACAAATGGAAGAGAATAAAGAATCCTATAAATAAATTTTCACATATATAGCTAAATTATCTTCAGCATGACATTTCATATGACATCATGTTCATTTCATAGAGTGTATCATCATTCTAGTGAATACAGTAATTCTGATGGTCAAATAAGTATCAGCAGTACTATATACTGCATTTATCCCTTTGAGAGTCACACTATTTATGCAAGGCTCTAAGAATTTCTACAACAAAGAAACAGTTTGATCACTGAAACACCCTTTCCTCAAACACATAGTTTGAATTACATTTATCTAAAAAACTTAAGAATTTGGGGCATGCTTCACTAGACAGGTAAAAAGAAAAGACTGTGTAAAGAAATAACTGATAGCTCAGTTGGTAAAGAATCCACCTGCAATGCAGGAGACCCTGGTTCAATTCTTGGGTCAGGAAGATCTGCTGGAGAAAGGATAGACTACCCACTTTAGCATTCTTGGATTTCCCTTGTGGCTTAGCTGGTAGAGAATCCACCTGTAATGTGGCAGACCTGGCTTCAATCCCTGGGTTGGAAGGATCATCTGGAGAAGGGAAATACTGCCCACTCCAGTATTCTGGCCTGGAGAATTCCATCAACTGCATAGTCCATGGGGTCATAGAGAGTAGGATACAACTGAGTGACTTTCACTTTCACTTTCAAAGCAACTTAACTAAAATGCTAAAATGTTTAAAGTTGAAATTTAAAGAATGAAACACAAATAAAGGAAAATTGTTTGAATAGGAACAAAATAAAATTAAGAGATGATTCAAATGCCTAAGCAAATGTGACATAAAGAAATTGACTTAAACTGAAATTTAAAACAAATAAAAAGAAACTTCAGAGGACTAAACACTAATTTAGGATAGAAATACATACACATTTCAAAGTTAAGATTCTTTACTAAATACATGTTCTTAATTACTTCTTCTTAGGAACTCCTTCAAAGGAAAAAAAAATACACATGACATGGCATTTCTGAAAATCAATTCATTTAAACAAATGGAAGAACACTGTAAAATCCAATACCCAGATTCCAGTAGCTCATTTTTCTCACTCTACACCAAAGTCATTCAGCCCTTCCTTTGGATATACATGTGAGTATAGTACCTGTTTTAAGAGTATTGACTTAAATATGAATACTGTTGATGACTACATATCTGGCAGAAAAATTGCCTTTTGGTTCTCTAAATTCTGTTATAAATTATAAAATTCATCAGTTTCTGCAGGACCTGAGGCCAAAGTGATGGATGGTGTTTGAAGAGTCAATTCATCTGGTTGGATACTTTTATTTGTGAGGATCTGATAGTTAATCAGAGATTATTAGAGTTCCAAACTCATTTGTGTGCTCCTTGATGAGAGTGACCATGTCACAGGCATTTTATTTTAGCAATTCCACAGAGTATATTGTAATTAGTGGACATTTGAATAAATATTTAATGAATTATGCATTTTGAAAAGCCTTTTTGGCTTCAATAGTCACAGCCAAAACTAAAAATCCAGATGTCTGGAAAGATAGTGAAAAAATGATGGTGAATACAAAATTTAATTTGCTATTATGATGTAGATTTTAAAAAGGCTCATAAATAGTGTTCAGATGACTTCTTATATGTCATGTATCTTGTCATATTCATCTTTCACAATATGACTATAATGTACTTGCTTAGTATCCACTCCTTCCCCAAATATTATACAAGCACATCTTAACCACTACCATTGCTTGACATTCTGGCTGAATGAACTTGCCAGTACAAATTTCAAATGGAGAATCTGGGACAGAAAAACACATAACTCTATGGTATTTAAAGCAATAAAAGTCAGGAAAACCTAACAGCTTCAGAAGGCATTGTTAGAAAAACATTTACAATTATTTTAATATTTCAGTAGTTTTATTGTGAAACTTATGGCACATGAAACAAAGGATATTTAGAATAATTAATGACATTAAATATTATTATAAGACCATAGTTGAAATATATTAGAAAATCATTACTTTGTTTTATCCATATATTAATATATATTTGCTGCTGCTGCGACTGCCAATTCATATTCTGAAAAAAAGGATATGGACAATTTTGGTTTAATTACTCTTTTCAGTAAATTCAGGAAAGACACAGTAAATCTTGATAATGAATATCCAATCTACATGTATTGTGTAATATAATAGCAGAACATATGTAACATTTTCAAGTGTGACTTGCAGATAAATTTCGTAACAATGGCTTGATATAGTAAGAGTGTTCTCTTTTATGTTTTTACCCAAAATGACACTCAAACGTTACTTCATAGACGTGTTTTTTTTTTCCTTCTTGTTTCATTTATGCTATTGAATTTTAAGTTCTTTTCAGTGGATATAGTCAGATGATGAAAGTGGTATATCCTGTTTCAAACTAAAGTGTGCATTTGATTGTATGGCTGCATGTCAGTGCACTTAGAATAGATGGCACCTGTGATTAGGAGTAAATATACCAATTATGATCATTTATAGATTTTGTGCAAAGAAAATGTCTCTGCAGTATGAAATTTAAAGCTAAACATTAATGTTAAAAACTCAGATAGGTTTCTAGCTATATTTATGATTGTGAATTGAAGTCTAATGATCATGATAAATGAAAAAGTTGCTTAGTTTTAATTTTGAGTAAACTATAACATCACATATTAGCCATATATGTGCCTAGTTCAGTCAAAGCATTTATTTGTTTTCAGCCCTATGTTTTTGTTTGCTTGTTTTAGTAAAAAATAGTAATAATAATAATTTAATGGTTAGGAAAGAAAATGTTCCGAAGGACTCTGAACTATATACTATTAAAGCTATATAATTTTAATATACCTATTGAAGCTCCTATGGTTAGTACATTGCTAACTCATTATATGTGAAATTGAAAGAGAAATTGAAAGTCGCTCAGTTGTGTTGACTCTCTGCAACTCATGGACTGTAGTCCATGTAATTCTCTAGGCTGGAATACTGTAGTGGGTAGCCTTTCCCTTCTCCAGGGGATCTTCCCAATCTAGGGATCAAACCCAGGTCTCCTGCATTGCAGGTGGATTCTTTATCAGCTGAGCCACAAGGGAAGCAACAAAATAATGCTAATATTTTAAAGATAGCTAGAAAATATATGGTGATCAGAAACAGCTATTCACGTAAAAAACTTGAAATATTGCCAAACAAAAATTGCATTATTTATCATCTTTCCATAGAGATGATGCTTTCGTGTTCAATTCAGTTCAGTTCAGTCACTCAGACATGTCTGACTCTTTGTGATCCCATGAACCGCAGCATGCCAGGCCTCCCTGTCCATCACCAACTCCTGGAGTTTACCCAAACTCATGTCCATTGAGTCGGTGATGCCATCTAACCATCTCATCCTCTGTCGTCCCCTTCTCCTCCTGCATTCAATCTTTCCCAACATCAGGGTCTTTTCAAATGAGTCAACTCTTCACATCAGGTGGCCAAAATATTGTTTTTATAGTAATTCACATATACACATTAACTTCATATAGTTTTTACAAGATTGTGGAGAAGTAGATTAGAAAAGAGACATAACAATTGTGATTTTTTTAAAAAATACATGCAAAAAAATCTAGTGCTTAATTAGAATGGAGAGTGGAGTTTGCATTTGAATAGAATTTTCAGGAGAGACTTTTCTAAAAGATGATGTTCAAGCTCATAAACACAGTGAAGCAAAAATAGCCAAACAAATAGAAGGAAGAGAGGTAGAGTATTTCAAGTTGCAAATGCAAGTGTTCCTGCTATGTTAAAGATCCTGAGAGATTTGAAAAAGAAAATGTGTCAAATAGCAAGTAGAAATAAGGTCAGAAAGGCAGGCAAAAGAGGTAATGCCATGCATTCTAGGATGTGGTATAAAGGTAGGATTTTATTTTGGGTAAAACAGAAAACCAAAGAACATTTGTTAATGGCTCATTAGGTTAGGCTCAGATTGACTTATGGGTAGGACTACAGCAGAAAAGCAGCTTACCTACTTAGAAGAAATGATTGGAAGCTGATTAGTAAATAAGAGGAGGGGGTGGTCATGGCTTTCCTAAACTTATTGATTGAGAAAGGAGAAGGATGGTAGTCTTATTTAGAGATATGTGAAAAACTGGCTTGGAGATGGGAAAATATTGTGAGAAATAAAAAAAAAAAAAGTTTTAATTTAATCATATTGTTTGAAATATATTTGAAATATATAAGGGGAAGTTTTACATGGTAAGGTAGATATGTGTCAGAGGAGATGTGTGATCTGAAAATACAAATTTGTAAATTACAGCATAAATAGAGTATTCAAAAAGCAAAATTGAGAGCCTACCTAGGGAAAGTGTTGAGAATAAAAATGAGTCAAGTTATGATAACAGGAGGCAATTCAACATTTAGAGGAGGATGATATCTAGGCAACATTGCTGGGGGAAAAAATAACCTCCTAATTATGATGTAAGAAAGAAAAGATGCAAAGGAAAGAAAACTGTACAATGGGCTACAGTTTACTTAAATATATACTTTAGGGGTTTTCCTCCTGGTCCAGAGGTTAAGATTCTGTGCTTCTACTGCAGGGAGTGTGTGTTTGGGATGCTAGGTGGTGCAGTTAATAATAATAATAATAACAGTAATAATAATAAAAGTATATACTTTAAATTTATTTTTATTTTTTTTAATATTTGAATTAACTTTGTATAGAGATGTTTAGAAAATTCATATATAATTACTGACATGTTCAACTCACTTCTGTGATTTTATTTGACTTATTTCATATTTCTCTTACTTATATTTTGGTATATTTAAAGTGTTTCTCAGAAATGAATTATTATTAAAGCTATTCTGATTTTTCCTGAATACAGTGCATATTTATGACTCATGTATTTTAACCATTTCTTTAATGCTGAGTATAGATCTCAGGACTTGAATAAAGAAGATATAAATACATATTTTTGAATCAACAAATTTTTTAGTTGTCAATATGTTCAAATATCCCCACTCTTAAATGATTTCTCCTGCATCAAGGTTTATGTCTTTCCAAAAAGGATGGAAATGAACGTGCTAGTCACTCAGTCATGTCCAGCTCTTTCGGACCCCATGGACTATAGCTGGCCAGGCTCCTGTGTCCATGGAATTTCCACGACAAGAATACTAGAGTAGGTAAGCATTCACTTTTCCAGGGGATCTTCCCGACCCAGGGAGGAAAGCCATATTCCATGCAGATTTCTTTACCACCTGAGTCACCAGACAAACCCTAGTGAAAGTGTTTAGCCACTCAGTTGTGTTCGACTCTTTGGGATCCCTTGGTAAAACTGCATAAATTATAACTTAAAAAAAATTCCATATATTATTTTACTCTTTTGTTATTGTGATAAAGTTTCTATAAAAATAATGGACTCTGTTTGCTTTAAAATTATTTGAAAACACTCCAAATGTTTTTAAAACCTGGAATATTGGTATCCCTAATCTGTCTGATATTTAATGCAGGAAGAGTTGAGTGCTAATATTTATGAGGATATTGATAGTATAAACAGAGGCACACCCTGGATATCTGTATTTGTTATTGTTTAGTTGTTAAATGGTATCCAACTCTTTGGGATCCCATGGACTGTTTCCTACCAGGCTCCTCTGTCATGGGATTTCCTAGGCAAGAATATTGGAGGAATTGTCATTTTTTTCTGCAGGGGATCTTCCCCACCTGGGGATCAAACCCACATCTCCTGCACTGGCAGATGGATTCTTTACTGTTGTTGGTTCACTATAATTTTGGATGAATCACTCAACACGTTTTCAGTGGGAACATGAGCCAAGTTTTGTAACTGAGGACTCTAGGGAGACATTGATTGAAAGTTTTCAGGATTAAACTAAACCGGGGGAAGGAGGGGTAACTATGATGATTTGGAGGGAACTCTTTTCAAAGTGTCTCCTATTTTGGAGGCTGACCCAGAGATGAGTGAAGGGCATGTGGATGTTGAAAAGATCAACGTGAATCTAGAAAGGATGAAAACCCTTCAAAAGAAGTCTAGCCACAGAAAGAGTGTTGGTAGAATTGGTTCAATTGCTTAAGAAACAGGCTTGTATCAGAAACTTAGGATAAAATGACAATGGGAGAAATTTCTCTGTGCCTTCAATGACAAATTAAATGATTAAATAAAATGTGGTTTTATGAAAGATTGGTTTCACATGAAACAATTAATGTTTTCTATTATCAGTTCTGTTAAACCTTTTCTTATACTTTCTTATTGAGAGTGCATGCAAATCTGGAAAACAAACAGCTAAATATGTTAGGGATGGCAATGTAATTTGTTGTTAAAATTGTGATACTTTGGAAAACAAAATTGGGCTTTGCCACTAAATGTGTTAGGGCCGGGCTTCCCATGTGGCTCAGTGGTAAAGAATTTACCTGGCAATGCAGGAGACATAAGAGACATGGGGTCAGTCCCTGAATTGGAAAGATTCCCCTAGATGAGGGCATGGCAAACCACTCCAGTATTCTGCCTTG
This sequence comes from Muntiacus reevesi, assembly GCF_963930625.1. Classification (NCBI taxonomy): domain Eukaryota; kingdom Metazoa; phylum Chordata; class Mammalia; order Artiodactyla; family Cervidae; genus Muntiacus; species Muntiacus reevesi. The sequence goes on along the minus strand of NC_089259.1, from coordinate 41,002,123 downwards.
AGAACTTTCATGGAAAGAGGATCCTGGCAATCTACAGTTCAAAGGATCACAAAGAGTTGGACACAACTGAAGCGACTAAGCATGCATGCACATATGTTAGGGCAACTTGAGTAAACTAGACTGAGAAAACAAGGACATCTAACCATTTTAATTATGCAACAAACTTCTCAGGTTTTATGAGTGCAGAGTAGTCCTTTAGATATTCTTCAATACAATAACCTGAATATTTCTTGTAAGGTAGGTGTGTGTGCGTGTGTGTGTGCGTGCACGCACATGCATGTGTGTACTTAAAGAGTCTTTTGTTTTTGGAAATGGAAAGATTTGATTGAAACTTTAAGAATTGACCAAGAAATGCCATTTTGAATATTAAGAAAAACATCAATAGCTTCATGGAATAGCTCAACTGTAAAAATTAATATTGTAAATTTTGGGTAAGTGGGCACTTTTCTCTAAGTGAATAATATTTAAATATTGAAAATTATCAAATAGAAAACATTGTTGTAATTTATTTCTTAAAATCCATATGAATTTATCTCAATTTTAAAATTAAGCCATTGAATTCCACATCACATGTTTGAAACTCAAATAGTTACTTCAAAGCTATGTGTCTGTTTTTTTTTTTTTTTTTTTTTAAACCTGCAGACAGGACAGAGATTGGTTTTGGAAGTAAATTAAAACTACAAATGACTATTAATATCTGCACTATTTATAGGCAGCAGTTAGTTTGCCATCAGTGTTATGTTAAAGATAATTAGTCACACCAGCCTAGAGGGAAAGTCAGGGCACAAGATAATTATACGTCTACTTCTTTATAACTCAGCTCCAGGGACCATTTTGCTCAAAATGTAATTTTGATTTAAATCATCTCTTTTTAAACAATTTTTCTTTAATTATTTAAAAATATTATTAGGGTATAGTTGATTTACAATACTGTGTTAGTTTCAAGTATACAGCAAAGTGATTCAGTCATACATGCCTATATATTATTTTTCAAACTCCTTACCCTTAGTGTTTAAAGAACTGTCATTTCCCTCTGTTCCGTGTGACTGAGAATTCTACTCTGTAGAGCTCCCCGTGTCTACATGCAAACTTGGTCCCTGAGATCACCTTTAGAGACCTCAAGCACCAGTAAAATCCTTCATATTGAGCATCGATATTTAGCCTGTAAAAGTGGAAAATTTCCCTCCAACAGACATCATGACCATTTTTCACAAAGCATAATAATCTTTTCCAACTTTGTTTCATTAAAGCAAAAGTTGCACTGGACCATTTTACATAGGAAAGGAAGACTTAAGCTACTGCAATAAGAGAGAGAGACTAGAACTCAGCCTGAACTCAACAGGGGTGAAACAAAAGGTGACAGTTTTTAAGTAGTGGAGTGAGCTAGTGGAAATGACTGAAGAATGTCAGTGGGAGGGTGCTCAGTGAGATGTGCTGGATGCCTTGAGTTATTCTTGAATTTCAAAAGCAAATGTTTTTTCTCTGTAATTAGGTCACCTGTGCTTGTTAATTGGCACTCATTAATAATAGGCTCCTACCTTCACACAAAGACTGAGAGATGGGGATGTAATCTCTATTGATATGTGACATTTCAAAGAGATGACTCCCACATCCTTGAGAAAGACATTAGTGGATTTTCAGACTGGCAAGAGGATTTTAAAATGATTTATACATATATCAAAGGAGTGAATTTATAATTACATGATTTTTTAAAATATTATATTCCTTAAGAAAAGGAAGATTGGGAGCATAGAGTGAGCAAGAAGTCAGTCAAAAGTTGTCAAGCTGCGGGGAACATTAAGGCTGCCATTTTAGTCATGTTCATGCTATCATGCATATAATACCTATCCTGTGAAGTCCAAATCTACTTAAGGACCTTTTCTCTCTTTAGCTTTTCTCTCAATTAGAACAATTTGATCCTAGTTTTCTTGTCAGAGCCATAGGCTAGCGTGCTTTATAATTGTCCTCATGCTATACTGACCTCTTAAGACTTTTCTAGTAAGAGCAGCTCTTGACACAAAATAAGACAAACAAAAATACTATTTTCATTCTCATCTACCAACCCAAACTTCTCCTATCCCACCTTCCATGTCAATCCACCTGAATCTTGTTCTATTTTTAAAAAATAGATTCATATTTTTCTCACTCATTAGAAAGCATTCTATGAAATAAAAATATAGAATCTAAATATATAACTTTTAAAGACATATATTTAAGTTTGGATCAATACAGTATGATTCAGTTTACCAGGTATTTGGAAATATTTTAAGAATTAAAAATATTAATATTGTTGACTTAATTTAATGGTGAGCTTCCCTAGTGGCTAAGATGGTAAAGAATCTGCCTGCAATGCAAGAGACCTGGGTTCGATCCCTGGGTCAGGAAGATCCCCTGGAGAGGGGAATGGCAACCCACTCCAGTAGTCTTGCCTGGAGAATTCCTTGGACAGAGGAGCCTGGCAGGCTATAGTCTATGGGGTCACAAAAATTCAGACGCCACTGAGTGACTAACACTTATATACTTAATTTACTGGTAAGCATTCATTAAGTGGAAAAATGGTATGATATGAAAATATAATTAAGTGTAATAAATATATCATTAGTTAGTAAACTATTTAATAAAACATAAAGTTTTGTCTGTCATGACATATAAAACAAAGATAATTATTTGATATATTTTCAGCTGTTCAATTTAAAGTTGAAGAAAGGATAAACTAAGCTGTAGAGCTGGACTACTAACCCAGATTAAAATGAACTCTAAATTACTTATTTAATTATGTAGATAATTTGATCTATTTACTTAATAAATTATCAATATACTACAGGGGATGCTTCAGATTAACTACTCTGTCATTTTAAGGACATTTCTCTGATAATTTTTAATACCTGTTTTATCAATATAGTTATATTTTTGAAAATAGATGCATTTGCAACATCAAGCACTTAATTATTTACCTCTGAGTAAAATAATATAGTGCAGAGAACATAGCATTGGAACTCTATACCATGATTGGAAGATCATGGTATAATTTGAAATTATGCCATTATAGGCTTAGGATTTGGAAAAAGCAGATTTTGCTCTTTGTTCCAGAGAATATAAATGGCCATTAAATATAAAGACTGAAGGCAGGAGAAGGGGATGACAGAGGATGAGATGGTTGAATGGCATCACCAATCGGATGTAAGCTCTGGGAGTTAGTGATGGACAGGGGAGCCTGGCATGCTGCAGTCCATGTGGTCGCAAAGAGTCAGACATGACTGAATGACTGAACTGAACTGAAATGAAAAATAAAGATGCTTTTATTCAGCAGTATCAAATAAAGGTATGTGTCAAAAACAAAAGCCACAGGAAAACTGCTCCTAACTTATATTGAGAATAATATCAAAATAGTAAGATTCATTGAAACAATGATGGCAGAGTTTCTGCCCCACAGAGTTCACCATACTGAGGGGTGCAAACAAGTATATAAGCAATTACAATATACTGTCCTGTATCTTATCATGAGAAGACAGAATGCTACATTATCAGGCTTACTTATGGGAATGACAACATGGAGTTAATATGTAAAGTTCAAAGGTAAGTGAAACTAGCAGGAGTTATAGCCACAGGAGATATGTGAGAAAACCAAAGGACAGTGACTATTTGGGACTTTTAACAATTTATTTTGGACTTTATGCTTAAATAGTTTAAGCATGTAAGTAATATTATTTAGTTTGCATTTATAAAAATTAACTTTTTAAAGTATACGGGGTTCCTTGGAAAAGTCCAAGAAAAGAAACAGAAAATTCAGTTATGAAACTCTGTGATGAAGGGCAGATTAAACCGGTAGTCCATTCATTCCTTTCTAAAGTGCTCTTTGAAGGTCTACTATGTAAACTAGTATAAACTGAAGGAGATGTAGCAGATATTAATAGAAAACTACACAGATTAATTTCAAAATTGGAAATCGTTAGATTTATGGATTGTATTCATTCCTTTTTTTTTTTTTTTTTTTGGTAGAATGTAAGCAGAAAGTATGCTAATGATGTTGGAAACATTAAAGGGATGGATGGTAGTGGACAATTACTATTTATTTTTCAAAATTTCAACACTCAAGAAGTTCTTTTTTTTGGTTATGGATACTTACGTGGAGAACTCATACCCCAAATTGAAACGGTGACACCAGAAAATCACTTATCTGAACCCTTTTTGCTAAAGCATTGGCTGGTTTGGTATTAATGACTAAGCAGTCAAAGACCACTAAAACCAAACTGTAGTCCCACAAAGTCAGATTTACTAACCTATAGCAAGGGGAAATGATCCAGAAGACTGAGAATTGCAGTCAAATAATGAGAAGAAGGCAGTTTCTTCTAAGTTTTGGGTGCTTGTTGAAGGATTCTGCAGAGGATGTCAGAGATTCAGGGATCAGTTCTGGATTGGTTGCTTTTCTCAGAAGGATCGGCATTGACCAGAGATTTAGGAGGCTTTTTTTTTTTTTTTAAGCAATTAAGTGTCCCCAGTAAGGGGTAGGAATAGAACTGGAGCATTACTGGTACAAAAGAGGTAGTCAATCAAACAGAGGTCATTATAGCAATTCACAGCTCCTGTATGACCTTAGGCGGAAAAGATGTTTTTTGTTCATTTCGCAACTGTTTTGACATTTGTCTCCTCTTATTTGGGTTAATGGCAGGGTTGTTTTTATTTTTGTTTCCTTCTGTGTCAATTTTTACTTTTTTATTCCTGAATAGTCTTCATTCATTGTCTGCAGTCTCACAATTTGATTAACTCATCCCTGACATTGATTCAGGAACTAGCAAGGAAGAGATTTCTAGTGGTAGGCCAGAATAGCAGCAGTAGCAGCATCCATGCAGGAGATAGCAGCTGCTATAGGCAAAATCTGTACACTCCCTTGTCAGCAATGATGGCAGCAGTTCTCAGAAGAAATGCCCTAATTTTGGTTATTCCTGCTTTAGCCTACTCCAAGCTCTTGTTTCTGCTTATTTCCCGATCTTAATATTTATGCATAATTCTGTGAATTTCCTAGTGACCTGTGGACAATCACTTTCTGTTTTCCTGATACAATCTCATTGTGCTCGTTCATCAGCAAATATACCAAAATTGTAATAATATAATGTTGTTTATAAAAGTTAAACCACAAAAGGAATATCCAGCTTCTGGGTAAATCTGCCTTGTAATGTGGCTTAGCTTCCTGTGTGTTTGAGAATGCAAAACTAATTTAGAACTTTAAATATCACAAACACAAATGACTTTGTGAAGAGATTTCTAGCCTCTTTGTAGAGGTTTAAGAATCACCTTTACAAGTGAGCAGGCCTGAATCTTAAGCTTTACTAACTTTAGGGTAATTCTAACCCAGATAATTTGAAAGTCAAACATGGTGATTTAGACAGTAGACCTTCTCCTTGCCTACTGAACCATTGTCTCTGGATTCCCTGGTGACTGATGAGTCTACCTGCAAGAATCCATCTGCAATGCAAGAGACCAGGGTTTAATCCTTGGGTTGGGAAGATCTCCTGAAGAAGGGAATGGCAACCCACTTAAGTAATATTTCCAGGAAAATGTCATGGACAGAGGAGCCTGGTGGGCTACAGTCCATGGGGTTGTAGAGAGTTGGACGCCGCTGAGTGACCGGCACTTTCACTTAGGAGTTTCTGCTTGCTGAGCACTCTTTCAAGTTCTTTCTCTTCTGATTCTGAGGCATTCTGTGTTTTAGTGCTGTCAACTGAATGAAAATTGCACAGTGTAAAAGTTAAGAGCTGAGCTTTGTGGAGAATCTTATTGAGGATTATAGCCCAGGAGATAGCTTCTTAGGTAGCTCTGAAGAATTTCTATGAAAATATAAGGAAGCAGACAGGATATACATGAACACTTGCTGGGGGGGGAAAATGCCAAACTTCCAATTTTTTTTTACTAATCACAACTAATACATATATCAAGTTAATGATTTTAGTACTTGTTTCTGTATAGGAAGATGCAAGAATCTAGATTCATTGAGATTATTTCTTAGATATGCATCTTAACTATTTAGGGCCAGTATCCAAAGTACAGAATGCTTCCTGTTTTTCTCCATCCTGAATTCTCCTCAAAGTATACTATCAGTAGTATACTGATTGATTGTGGTGGTTGATAAATTGATTCTTGTATTATTAGAACTGAAATGGCATGCAGCATTTTCTGTTTACAGTGTTATCCAGTCCAATGACTGGGTTTCTTTGAATTAATAACCCTTATTAGGTGAGGGTCAGAATTTGTTAGAAATCTCTCCTTGTAAGCATTTTAAAAATGCTTGTTATAAAATCAATGAGTAAATAATCAAAACAAATTGTAATTGAATGATGATAGGGAAGAATAGTGAAGAAACATGTTTATCTGACAGACTGCAAGTCAAGCATTGTTTATGGATATATTTGCCTTTATTTCAAATGAGACATACTAATACTTATTTTAACTACATAATCTCTGACTCCAATGGCCTGACAGATCATTGATAGTTTTTAAATAGTTTCAGTAACTCTACTTAATGAGAATATTATAATCAATGTACAGTGGGTGTCAAAATACAAAGAAGTAATCATAAGAAACTCATGCAGTAGATTACTTTAATTTCAGTTTTCACAAGAAATAATCAAACTAATGATGGAGATAGCGACTCTTTTAATTGCAGTATATAAAAATTTGCATATCTGCAAATTTGTTATCATTTGTAGTAATATTAAAATGTCTTTGCTATGGTTAATATAGTATTAATGAGGTTTCAAAGTTAAGCAAACTAGAATTGTTATTTCATACAAGAGTTTAAATAATTTAAGAAATATTGGGCAATAGATTGGGATTTATTTTAGTAATCATAATCAAATATTAGTGCCTAACTAAAACTAAGTTACAACCTGAGAGAGACAAAGAAATAGCAGGGATATAGAATTTTCTCCTGCACTGTTATCCTTCTTCATCCTCAAGTTTCCCACATTTGTCTGTGCTGAGTTGCCATATTCACCAAATCTTTATCAGAGGATGGTCCTCTGACTTTGGTTTCATATTTATATAATCATGGTTTTGAGGCATCTCACTTTAATAAATAAAATAATTCTTAGGTTTCATCTCTCATTTCTCCTTTGAAATACTTGAATACACTTTTGACCTATATCCAGGGTTCAAGGAAGAATGTTATTGTTCATCACTCAAGCACAGGACCTACTATTTTTCCTCCAGAATTGAAGAGTTTAGTTTCAATTTTCTACTCACACAGGGAAAAATCAAATACATGAAAAGTCAATGTACAAGTAAATACTTAGTAGAAAAATGGAGTGCTTATGAATATCCAGGAGAATACATATTCATAGTTCATGGGCAGGCAGGCAATCAACAGAATAAAAAACTTTTGGTTATTCTGTTTTTTAATAAAACTGCAGAATGGGCTAGTAAGCAGAGCTTGCTTACAAAAGTGTTCCATTTTTAACATCATAATGTTAAAAAGAAAAAGACAGATCGGGGACTAATACTTCATTTGTCAAACCTAAGAGCAAATGTGATGATTTTCTTTTAATGTGGTTAATTAAACATCATTTTAATTACTGAAAAAATGTACAATATAAATTTGTGTGTGTGTGTGTGTGTTTTAGTCTCTCAGTCATGTCTAACTCTTTGCAACCCACAGGCTCATCAGTCCATAGGATTCTCTAGGCAAGAATAGTGGAGTGGGTTGCTATTTCCTTCTCTAGCACAATATAAATGCTGTAAGTTAAATTAAAAGATAATATTAAAAATAATGGGTTAGATCAAATGGTTTTAACAGTGAAAGGAAAACAAGGTACTTATAAAACTATTATTAAAAAATGTAAATATTTCATTTATAATTGTGTATCACTTTCAGCTAAACAGTCCAGGTAAAGTAAAATAAATGGAGTTACATTTCCAAGATTTACTTTATAAATATCCTTTACTTATATCTGATAATATTTTATCATTTTTAAGTGACAAAGCATAGCCTATTTACTTCATTATAAACATATTATTTTTATGTAGTGTACTCAACATTCAAAAAACTAAGATCATTGCATCAATTCTCATCACTTCACAGCAAATAGATGGGGAAATAATGGAAGCAGTGACAGACATTTTCTTGGACTCTCTGTGGATGGTGATTGCAGTCATGAAATTAAAAGACACTTGCTCCTTAGAAGAAAAACTATGACAAACCTAGACAGCATACTAAAAAGTAGAGACGTTTCTTTGCCAACAAATGTCCATATAGTCAAAGCTATGGTTTTTCCAGTAGCCATGTATGGATGTGAGAAGTGAAGAACTGGTGCTTTTGAACTGTGGTGCTGGAGAAGACTCTTTAAAGAGTTCCTTGAACTGCAAGGAGATCAACCAGTCAATCCTAAAGGAAATCAACCCTCAATATTCATTGGAAGAACTGATGCTAAACCTGAAGCTCCAATACTTGATCTATCTGCTGTGAAGAGCTGGCTCATTGGAAAAGGCCCTGATGCTGGGATAGATTGAAGGCAGGGGGAGAAGGGGATGACAGAGGGTGAGATAGTTGGGTGGCATCACCGACTCAATGGACATGAGTTTGAGCAAACTCCGTGAGATGGTGAAGGATGGGATAGCCTGGCATGCTGCAGTCCATGGGGTGGCAAAGAGTCAGACATAACTGAACGGCAACATCCCAAATAAAAGATGGAAGCCTGAAGTTTTAGAGGCACGAATAAATAAGGGAATCATCCTTGAATCTGACTGAGTTTTTGACTCTATACAGATGGAAGGATGCAAATGCATATTATTAATGAATATGTGAATATAGGATAGTCCTTCATCCTACCTACTACATAGGTAGTCACTGCTTTAACTACAAAAGGGTGGGGGGATATCTTAACCATTGTTTTTCAGAATCACAAAGCTCAGATAAAATTCAACTTTGTCATTAGAATGATAAAATGAAAAAGAAAAATATTAATACAAAAGGTTGTGTTAATCAGAGACAGAACATGTAGGACAACCAATCCAGTGAATTTCAAGAGGTCAATGGAGGAAATCTTTTAAGTTATATAACACTGCACCCTGAGTTTATTAAAGCCACAGTATGGATGCTTTTGGTGATACTGAACACAGCATTGGTGTAAAATCATATAATCTGAATATTTTCCCCGAGAGAAAATAGTGATTTATCTTGGGAGAAATCAGTCAGTCCATGCACGGTCTGTGGTGGTGCTGATTCCTTTGAAGTTTACATGAAGTAACCAGGCTTTAGTTTACAGGGCTTCCTCCAAAACTGAGTGAAATGGTCCAGTACAAGGATATCTAAAGTACTAATAAAATCTGGGAAGTCAGGATTTACATCTCTTTGAGGATGAATCAGATAAAAAAAAAAAGGGCAGGGGGTGACTGGAAACATTAGTTTGGACCATTGTTTACAGATTTTGGAGGAAACTGGGAAAACTGAAAATTTGTAAAGAATTGGCAATTTATGCAAGATGACAAAGTCCAAATGCCAGAGGTGTTTTATTTTTTGTTTTTTTATTTTTCCCCACAGTGAAAGAGGAAACCAATTAAGTCTTTACCAGCCAAGATACTGTTGGTATATTCATAAGTTACCTGCATTTTATGAAGACCTGCCAAACAACTCAAAAGACAGCATAGACTCTGAATCCAGAGGGTGTATTATAGTTTTCCTTTGAAAATTTAAAATTTCTCTCTGTAGTCATTTCCCTCCATGCTCAATTGATAAAGATAATCTCAAGGAAAGGCTATGTATGACCACAAAATAGGTTTGATCTCATCAGATTTTGCTGGGACATTTCCCAAGCCTGACTAGGACTTTAACATAGAGGGCTTTTTCAGTTTGAGGAATATTTTCATAAGAATTTCAGATGAGACATTTAAAAGCCTCTTGAGGCATGAAAGCCAAGGCAAGAACTTGGATTTCCCCTGCAAATTCATTTCTTCTCCAGGTCTTTAAAATATGCTAAGCAATTTATGCCTTCCAGGAAGTAACTTTTTGTACTCATCTTTAAGACTAGGAACCCTATAAACTAGGCACCTAGACTGATTTCCCAAGAAGGTTTTGTAAGCATTGGCTCCCTAAATTCAACCTTAGCTCCTTTAAATTATCTGACCATAGCTCACTAAATAAGCATCATTCTCAAATATAACATTCCAGACAAGTTCTTGGTTTCAAAAATAATGTCCCAATCATGTCCTATTAATACAGAAATGCAGATTCTTTCTGTGCAAGAAAGGATAGTGGTCATGGAGTTAAAAATATTCAATGAGAGTTTCTAAATTCTGGGGCTGTAAGGTTGTCGTGGTTCAGTCACTCAATCATGTCTAACTCTTTGTGACCCCATAGACTGCAGTGCGCCAGGCTATCCTGTCCTTCACTATCTCCTGGAGCTTGCTCAAACCCGTGTTCATTGAGTCGGTGATGCCATCCAACCATCTTGTCCTCTGTTGTCCCCTTCTCCCACTGCCTTCTATCTTTCCGTGCATCAAGGTATTTTCTATTGAGTTGAATCTTCACATCAGGTGATGCTGAATATTCAGGACTGATCTCCTTTAGGATTGACTGGCTGATCTCCTTGCAGTCCAAGGGACTCTCGAGAGTCTTCTCCAACACCACAGTTCTAAAGCGTCAGCTTGTCAGCACTCAGTCTTCTTTACGACCCAGCTCTCACACCCATACATGATTACCGGAAAAACGATAGTTATGACTAGATGGACTTTTGTTGGCAAAGTAATGTCTTTGCTTTTTAATATGCTGCTTAGGTTTGGAATAACTTTTCTTCCAAGAAGCAAGTGTCTTAATTTCATGGATGCAGTCACCATCTGCAGTGATTTTTGAGCTCAAGTAAATAAAGTCTGTCACTGCTTCCATTGCTTACCCACTTATTTACCATGAAGTGATAGGACTGGATGCCATGATCATCGGTTTTTTAATGTTGAGTTTTAAGCCAGCTTTTTCTCTCTCCTCATTCACCTTCATCAAGAGGCTCCTTAGTTCCTCTTCACTCAGTGCCATATTGAGCTGTCAGGTTGGAAGTAAAATACATCGCTTACAAATGCTTCTATTTTCAAAGGCTTAGTTTATTAAATTGCTATGAGTTTTAATAGTTTAAGAGGAAGTTTTCTCATATACAGAAAATAAAACAATAGACTTCTTTGGCAGTCCAGTGGTTAAGACTTCCTTGTTCCGCTGCAAAGGGCACAGATTTGATCCCTGGTCAGGGAACCAAGATTCTGCATGCTGTGCAATGCATCAGGGAAAAGAAAATAAAACACTAAATCATCAATAATATGCCAAATATAAACCACAACAGTTTCTCATTAGTTTACTCAATCCTGTGTAGTTATTTTTGTTCTGCTACATGTTGGGTTAGTGGTCTCATGAATCCAGTTTTTTCTTCAGTAATGTTTAGAAATTCTGACTCAGTCCACTTGTATGGTTTTTAAGTTGTTTACAATTATTTCCTCTAATGTGTGTCCCCATAGTTATCTGGTATAGTTTTTTCCATGGAAAATTGAAATTACTCTTTGTTGAAAAAGAAGCAATTTGGCCTACAGTTGACTGCAAGAATTTTCAGGAATGCATCGAGTAAAACATAAACTATCACTACATGACAAAAACATAAAATGACTGTGACTAATTTGTAATTTATCATTTTCAGAAGTGAAAGATTGATGAGTTTTCATAATAAGACTAGTATAACTGACAAGGAAATTCTGTACTTTCCATGACACACTTCTTAGGTGACTCAGAGGTAAAGAATCTCTTTACTAATGCAGGAGATGTAAGATAAGTGGGTTCAATCCCTTGGTTGGGAAGATGCCCTGGAAAAAGAAAAGGCAATCTACTCCAGTATTCTTGCTGGGAAAATTCCATGGACAGAGGAGCCTGGCAGGCTACAGTCTATGGAGTCACAAAGAATCAGCCATGACTGAGCATGTGTGATGATGATGATGATGACGACATATAAGACAAAAGTCATTCGCACCCCCAATATTATCTTTGAATGTAATGATTAACACATTTTCAAAGAAAAGGGTCTATTCCATCTATTTTATAAAAATACTTAATTACAATCTTTACAGAGAAAAAAAAAAATCTTCAGATAAAATAAATTCCTGAGACCTAATTACCACGGTGTTGATAGTTCAGTCATTAGGTGTTGTTTGACAATTGCAACCCCATGGACTATAGCCCACCACGATCTTCTGTCCATGAAATTCTCCAGGCAAGAATATTGGAGTGGGTTGCCATTCCTTTGTCTAGGAGATCTTCCCAATGAAGGGATAGAACCCTGGTGCCCTGCATTGCATGGATTCTTTATTGACTAAGCCACAAGGGAAGACCTAATTAACCATAATAAACACATATTTAGAAAACCAGCAACATTTTTCAAGAATATCAATTCAATACATTGCACTGAAATCAAGTACTTAATATCTGTAAATTAATAAAGTTCTGTAATAAGTGATGAGAGTGCCCTAGAGGAAAACTACTTACTGAGAAGGAGTTAAATTCAAATTATGACAAATATCACTATGCTGTTGCTGATTTCAGCCAAAGCAGCTTTAGAGCTCTTATAAATGGAACCATACTATAAATTATGAAGCACTGACAATTTGCTAGATATTTACCATACACAATTTCTTAAATATTTACATTAGCAACAATTTACCATACAAACTAAATGTGGGAAAGACTGTGAATATCTTCCTGTTTGAGAACACTTCAAATATAATTGAACAGTAGCAACATATCACATAAAAGTATTATTTACAGTTCCTCACATTTTACAAGATCAAAGAACAATTTTTCTAAAACACAAAAAGATGGCCAGGGAGAGAATTTAGGAAACAAAAGTGTAGGATGACTTCTTAATCTATCTTTTTTTTTTTTCCCCTGAGAGAACAGATCTTAGGCAGTGTTCAACATTATCACCAGAATGGATAACAGTTTGACACATTCTTACATAATTAAGATTATACTGGCTGTATGACACAAATTAAGGGCTTTACAGATGGCTAAATTGTAAAGAATCTGCCTGCAAGTGCAGGAGACTCAAGGGACATAGATTCAGTCCCTGGGTTGGGAGGATCCCCTGCAGGGGAAATGGCAACCCACTCCAGTATTCCTGCCTGAAAAATGCCAAGGACAGAGGAACCCAGTGGGCCACAGTCCCTGTGGTCGCAAAGAGTCCTAAAGACTAGGAGATGAAGGGCGCACATGCGTGCACACACACATACAAACACACACAATACAAATTACTCCTAGATATTAACAAAAGGAACTTAAACTACATTTCTACAAAAATACTTGTATGGAGTACTCATTAATGCTTCATTTCAATAGCCAACATATGAATGTATACAAATTGTAGTATATTCACGTAAGCTACTGCTGCTACTAAGCAATAAAGAGGAACTATAGGATGCAATGACATGAATTAATCTCAAAAATTACACTGGAAAATGAAAATAGGAAAAAGTTATGCATACTGTATTATTCCACTTATGTGAGTTTCTAGAAAAAGCAAAACTAATCTATAGTGATAGTGATTGTAGATAGGTTGTTGTCTGGGGGAGAGTTAGGAAAATGAAATGCTAAAATACAAGAGAAACTTCAGGGGTGATGAAAAGAACAAGAGTGGTGGTTATTATATACAAACATAAATATATGTGTATATGTAGCATATGTGCAAATTCAAAATATAAAACTACAGATAAACTGTGCTCATTTTTAATAAAAATTATACCCCACTAATAGTGATTTTTAAAACATATTTTAAAGAATAATATATTTTATTATATTTCAAAACATTTGAAAGTCCTGAGGTGAAAACATTTGTTTTAAAAATCCCTCAAAATCATTCCTTTGTTCTTCTATAACAATTGTCTTTCCTTTCATATACTTTTACATTTCAATAAATTGTGATACATGTTATAGTGGAATGTCATGGAGGCCATATACAGACTGGTAAAGCATACGACTTTAGATTAAGGCTGCCTCATTTAAATCCTATTTCCAGTCTGAATTATGAGTGGAAGACCTTGTGCAAGTGTAAGACCTTAAGCAAGTCTCTCAAGTTCTCTGTAAATGGCAGTGATAGTAGTAGAATCTGATACCAATCAGGATTCTTGGCCTTCTCCAATCAATAGAAATTGACTAGAGACAGAACAAGAAATTCAGGAAAGGCTTTGTTAGGGCCCCTGCTGCAGCAGAGGAGAGGGAGAACAAGTAACATGTTCCCCTTGCTCACTCACTCCCCAAGGCAGGGTTAGGGGAAGCTTTTTCCTTATATGGGTTGAATGTAGTATGTGTCCAGGGGTTGGCTCAGAGGACTGGTTTAAGTTTTTTGTTTATCCCTCTGGTGGTATTGAGTGCAAGGAACTTGCTCAATACCCTGATTTTGTTCCCACAACTCTGTTTTTCTCCAGGTACTTCTGAAGTGGTAGTTGGTTTGGGGTGTTTTTTTTGTTTGTTTTTTGTTTTTGTATCTTTTCTCCATAATTTGCCCCAACTGCACATGCACACAGTTATTTTTAGTCCCATACACTTTTTTTTTTGTACTTTATTGCTTAGAAGAGAGGTTTGTCCAGATATAAACATTACATCACTGCAGCAAAGTGTCCTAAGTCCCAGCCTGTCTCAAATCTATCATATATTGTTAAGATTAAATGTTTTAGTATATGAAAAGCACTTACTTATGTACCTAGCAAATACCAAGGTTTATTTGTGTTAACTCTTTTTCTTGTCTCTCTTCTCCTTTTTATATTATTGAAATTGGTTTAAAAGAAACAAACAAAAGACTCAAGCAGTGCATTAAATATGTGGGGCTATACAGATAAAAATTAGCACAAAAACTCTTTCTATAAGTAATCCTAGAACAACTGCTAGAAAACAAAGATAATGAGGTGTATCCAATAAGCTGATAGATGCAAAAATAATTAATCCAACAGAAGCCATTTTGATCCAACAAAATTACACTCTTAGGTATTTACCCAAGAGAAATGAAAACATATGTCCATAAAAACATTGGAAGTAAGCCAAATGCCCATCAACAGATTTTGTATAAACAAATCCTGGCATACGTATACAGTGCATCTCAAGCAGCAATAAAACAGGAACAAACTAATGATATTGACACAACAAAATGATGAATCTCAAAAATATGATACTGCATGAATAAAATCAGAAACAACATTTGCACTTTTTATTATTTCATTTATCTTGAACAGGGAAAACACTGTTACATGATAGAAATCAGATCATTGTAGACTGGGGATGGAAGTGAAGAAGATTTGATTATTTAAAAATATGAAGGAATATTTTTGTTCAGTCGGTATATTTTATATTTTAATTCAAGTGTTAATCATATAGATGCATACATTTGTCAAAACTCACTGAATTAAACATGTAATATGTTCATTTTTTAATGTAAAATATAACTCAATAGAGTTTATTAAGTGCTTGCACAAACACACACACACATGATTTCATGCCTGAGACAGAGCTTGTACGAGCAATTCAGATTAATGTTTCATTAGTATATTGTTGTTGTTTTCCACTAAGTCACATCTGACTCTGTGACAACATGGACTGCAGTATGCAGGCTCCTCTTTCCTTCACTATATCCTAGGGTTTGCTCAAATTTATGTCTTTTGAGTTGGTGTTGCTATCTAACCATCTCATCCTCTATGCCTCCTTATTCTTTTGCCTTCTATCTTTCCCAGAATCAGGGTATTTTCCAATGAGTTGACTCTTTGCATCAGATGGCCAAAATATTGGAGCTTAATCTTCAATATCAGTCCTTCCAATGGAGATTCAGGGTTGATTTCCTTTAGGATTGACTGGTTTGATTTCCTTGCAGTCCAAGGGACTCTCAAGAACTTTTTCCCACACCACAATTAGAAAACATTAATTCTTTGGTGCTCAGCCGTCTTTATGGTCCAACTCTCACATCAGTACATGGCTACTGGAAGAACCATAGTTTGACTATATGGATCTTTGTCACCAAAGTGATGTCTCTGCTTTTTAATATATTGTCTAGGTTTGTCATAGATTTCCTTCCAAGGAGCAAGTGTCTTTAAATTTCATAGCTGCAGTCACCATCCGCAGTGATTTTGAACCCCAAGAAAATAAAATCTTTTACTGTTTCCACTTTTTCCCTATCTATTTGCCATGAAGTGATGGGGCTAGATGCCAAGATCTCAGCTTTTTTTTTTTTTTTTTTTATGTTGAGTTTCAAGTGAGCCTTCAGCTATATTAGGAGACAATAATAAAACCAAGATCATAGATGTTAGTGCCATTGTAGTAAATGGAGACCATACTAGTGAAGGCATTCAAAGTTTATTCCTAGGGGAGAACTAAAAAAGAGTTTGTGGAAATAAAATTGTTAAAGATAGATAGGATGTGGAAACAGAGAAGAAATGGAGAGAGATGAGGAGGGAGAAGAATGAGGGGTGAAGAGTGTGTTTGTGTGTATGAGAGAGAGTGAGGGGAAATGTATTCCAAGATCAACAATATGGACTTAGAATACACAGTGATACAAAATCAACAATAAAAAACCAACACACAATTTTTTAAGAACAAACCTGAGGTGAAATCTACCAGTGATATAACTTTGAACAAGCAACCCAACTACAATTTTTGAAGTTCAGATTTATTTTCTAGAGACAAAGATACAATACCTATTATTCATATAAAATATTATGAGATATCACACATTAAGAACCCACCTCAGTCCCTGAAACATTCTCTGGAATAGGAAATAATTATGATGAAATTATGGCTGTTAAGACTGAAATATTTCACTACAGCATAAATGCTGCTTTGGGGAAAGAATTGGGAAATTATGTGTAGCATCAGACACGACTGATTAGTCTTTGAGGAAGATTAAGTGAACAGGAAAAGCACCAGCAATGCTTCCTCCCAAAAAACCATTAAAGTTATTAAAGTTATTTACATTAATGTTAAAACATATCATTTTATACTTTTTTCAATATTAAGTCTAGCCAACTATTGGTTATTGTCTCATGCCAAGGAACTCCTCAAAATGGATATATCTTGGTATGGTCAAAGACCATGATGAATTATGCCCAAATACCATACATAACTCTACTGATTGGTGAAATGTACTCACTGCAGGAGAAACTGCTGGGTTATGGGTATGTATTCAGCTTCTTCAGTTCAGTTCAGTTGCTCAGTCATGTCCAGCTCTTTGTGACCCCATGAAACACAGCATGCCAGGCCTCCCTGTCCATCACCAAGTTCAGGAGTTTACCCAAACTCATGTCCATTGAGTCGGTGATGCCATCCAACCATCTCATCCTCTGTCATCCCCTTCTCCTCCTGCCCTCAATCGTTCCCAGCATCAAGGTCTTTTCAAATGAGTCAGCTCTTTGCATCAGGTGGCCAAATTATTGGAGTTTCAGCTTCAGCATCAGTCCTTCCAATGAACACCCAGAACTGATCTCCTTTAGGAGGGACTGGTTGAATCTCTTTGCAGTCCATGGGACTCTCGAGAGTCTTCTCCAACACCACAGTTCAAAAGCAATTCTTTGGTGCTCAGTTTTCTTTATAGTCCAACTCTCACATCGATACATGACCACTGGAAAAACCATAGCCTTGACTAGATGGACCTTTGTTGACTAAGTAGTGTCTCTGCTTTTTAATATACTGTCTAGGTTGGTCATAACTTTCCTTCCAAGGTTCTTATTCACTCATAATTGTCCCGAAGTATCAGTATGTTTTCCTTCAACTAGCAAGAATGTTCAACATCTAAGTATATGCAATTGAATTTGCATGTATTACTTTACATATCTCATCAATCCAAATATTACTATTTATCTGTAATGGGGAAAATTTATATACTACTGAATTTACTTTTAAGTTGAATGTAAATAAATATTGAATTAAATGTCACATGTATTGAAAAAATTTTGGTAGCTGGAGCCCTTTTGTAAGATTATTAAATATTCTTTTCTGTAAAGTAAATAGTTAAACTTGTTCTTTGTAGAAATCCTTTCCCCAAATCCTTAAGAATTAAAGATTTAAAAAATTTTCTCTTTAACCTTATTTTGTTTCAATGTCTACTTTTTGTGTCAAATACTAAATCCTGATAATAGGCAATTGAGCAAAGTAAAAGTCAAGAGAGTACACAAAGGAAGCCCCTAAAAAGAAAAAAAAAAAAATAGCTTTCAGAAAGTTTCTAACTCTAAAATTCAGCGTTAGAGAAGCAAAAAAAAAAGCATGATTAAAAAAGAGACCAACGACTTTAGCAGTTACCTCATCATAGAGTCTATAGAGGCGGCAAATAAGTACATAAATAAAAGTTTTCAATGTCATATGTCAGCATGAAAATGAAAATGAAACAATGTGATACCACTATACACTTTTTAAAATGGCCAAAATTGTGAATATTTGACAATATCAGATACTGTTGAGGATATGAAGCAACTGGAATGCTCATTCATTGCTGATAGGAATGCAAAATGGCATGAACACATTGGAAGAAAATCTGAAAATTTCTTACAAATATTTTTACCCAACCCAGCAACTGTCCTCCTTGTTATTTATTAAAAGAAGTCAAACACTTATGTACTCACAAAAACTTGCATATGGATGCTTATAACAACTGTGTTCATCATCTCTAAAACTTGGAAGCAAACAAGATGTCTTTCAGTAGATGAATAGATAAATTGTGGTATAGCTAAATGATGAAATATTATTCAATACTATAAAGAAATGAACTATTAACTATGGAAAAGGCATGGAGGAAACTTGAAAGGGTATCCATGGGCAAAAGAAGACAATAGATAAGCTACATGATGATTCATTCCACGTGTATGACCTTCTGGAAAAGGCAAAACTATGGAGACTATTAAAAGATCAGTTGTTGCCACGGTTTAGGGAGGAGAAAGGAATGAATATAAGAAGTGCAGAGGATATTTAGAGCCGTGAAAATATTGTTTGATACTATAATGGTAGATATATGTCATTATATATCTGTCAGAGCTAATAGAATGCACAACACTAAGAGTAAAACCTAATGTACACTGAAAACCTTTAGTGATAGTGATGTGTCAAGTTAAGTTAATTAATCAAAACAAATGTATTACTCTGGAAGGGTATGTTGATAACAGAGACACCTGTTTGTGGGGGCAAGGTCTTATGTGGAATCAATATGCCATTCACTCAACTTTGCTGAGAACCTAAAATATTCTAAAGATAAAGTCTACTTTAAAAGAAAAAGGTTGCTCTTCAATATTTGAGAAATATATTATGGAGAACATCTCAGAACACTGAGAGGTGGTTTGCTTGTACTTAAGTTTTAAATGATACTTTCCCCCCAATATTATAATAATACATAAGACAAAAAGGAAAAGTTTATTGATTATAGGTTTCTCATAAAGTTATTTGTGAAAGTGAACACATTAATTTAAAACATTTTTTAATAACTTTCAATTTACATTTTGACTTGTGTTCTACAGATGGGGAAAATGATGCTTATTCCATGCAACCCTTTTCCCTAACAAGGAATTATATGGCATTTTAAAAATATTTTCTATGTTTACTTATTTTTTAAGTATTTTTCTGTGGAATAACCACAGGTAGAGTCAATTAAGATGTTGAACTCTTTCCTCCTTCAAAGGCATCAATCAGCTTGTTCTCAACAGTCATGTATAATTGCAGCCTACGGTTTACAAGACAGTTTAAATACCTTCTGCCTCAAGTAAATTTTCCATTCTTGTGGTGAGAATGGTCTTATTAAAACTACTTAAGAATCAATTAACTGTTACATTCAAGTAAGTACAAAATCTCTGAAAAGCTATTTGATCCTCACAGTACATAACATAATTTTAATAATGACTAAGTAACTTGTGAATACAACTACTTGTGAAAACGGGGGGAGGGAACTCAATGTGTTTTGCTTTATCACAGGATTCTCTTTATATGTGTTCATTTTCTGATATTACATATATTAATACTTGCTTTCCTTATTGCTTCATAATAGACTATTTCCAAAAATTCTTATAGAATTAATAAGATTTTATTTGTAGTTATAGCCAATATACAATAATATGATTATAAACATAGACAGTTTAGCAAAAATTTAGTTACGATTTATAATTGGAAATGTGTATTATTTCAATCTTGCAAATAAATAAGTGACTACTGGTGATAAAATATTTGGGGGTAAGTATGTGTAATTTAATCACTACATAATAGTGCCTCAAGGAGGTTTACTTCTACTATTTTTGGCCTGGGCTATCCAACATGTCTGTTTATTCTGATTGTTAGTATATCTAGGCTATTAAAATTCAATAGAAATGTTTTCATTAGTACCTTGTCATATAGTTTTCATATCATGAATGAATTTAGCTATTGGACTTACTCTAAACAATAGTCTAGAAATTTTGAAGCTAATTTTCTGTTGTTATAAATTTCAGTTTGATAACACCAATGACACATGCTTACTCTATCAATGACTGACACTTTTAGCCTTGACTTATCTTGTGGCTTTTATAGACTTCCAAAAAATCATCTCATAATCCATCTTGACTTATATATAAGTATGCTACCTCAGAGGGATAAAAAATGATGAACTTTCTTTTCATTGTCACATAAGAGAATAGTTATGTATCTTATTTTAACATTTCTTAAGGAATCTTATTTCTTTAATTTTAATAGTCCCATAAATGCAGAGGGTACATCTGATAACAAACTTTTTCTTTGTCAGAAATAGAAGTAATATAACAGGATGACCCTTTGTTAAGTGAGGAAGTTAAAGCACACAAATATTACATTCAATACCTTGGAAATTTATAAGAAAGAGGAGACTTTAAAATAAATATTAAATTTAGTATAAGAAGAATCTATCTTACCGGGAAAAAACAATAGACCTAGATGTGCGCTCTAACAGATTCTGTGCTGTTTTACTGCACATTTAAGTCACTTAACCGTCAACACTACTGAAGTTACATTATTTACTACCCATGCCATCCTCATA
Source organism: Muntiacus reevesi (assembly GCF_963930625.1). NCBI lineage: Eukaryota > Metazoa > Chordata > Mammalia > Artiodactyla > Cervidae > Muntiacus > Muntiacus reevesi. Next base: position 40,981,112 of record NC_089259.1, on the reverse strand, counting down.
TTGCAGATACTGGAACTTTAGTTTTTCAAAACTTATGTTCCTCTTATGATCAAGACTCAATTCCAAGTACCTTCCTTTTTAACATTGGATCAAGTAGTTCAACTTTCTTCCACATTCTAGACTCTCTCTGCCTCCTCAAATCTAAGAGCAGGCTCTTAGCAATTATTTGTTGATGAACTAATTTTCTAGCAACTTAATAGTAAAAACTTTATCATATGTAGTCAGCCATCTCTTAGTGTAAATAACAAGAAAAAAATATATAAATATCTCATGGTTATAAACATATCTGTATGTAGATAAATAGCCATAAATATATTTGCATTTATGTACGTATTTCACATTTAATATGTATAAGATTTTGCATTTAATATGTATAAGTATGTATACATATATGGATGTGTTCATAACACTTATATGTAATGTATGAGTTTATGTCAGAGAAGACAATGGCTCCAGTACTCCAGTACTCTTGCCTGGAAAATCCCATGGATGGAGGAGCCTGGTAGGGTATAATACATGAGGTTGCTAAGAGTCAGACACGACTGAGCGACTTCACTTTCACTTTTCACTTTCATGAATTGGAGAAGGAAATGGCAACCCACTCCAGTGTTCTTGCCTGGAGAATCCCAGGGACGGGGGAGCCTGGAGGGCTGCCATCTATGGGGTCGCACAGAGTCGGACACGACTGAAGCGACTTAGCAGCAGCAGCAGCAGCAGCGTGAGTTTAGGTATTAACTCTAAGTTATCTTATATTGTACAAATATACACAAAGAAGGACAAAAATATATGTTTCAAAATTCATCTTTGTGATTTCTCTGGTTTGGGTCTTGGTATTATTACTTTTTCAAATAATTTTATTTATCAATTTTGGCTGTGAGCATGGGCTATTCTGCTTGCAGTGTGCGGGCTTCTTATTGAGGTGACTTCTCTCATTGCAAAGCAGGGGCTTTGGGGCAGGTGCACTTCAGTAGTTGCGGCACATGGACCCAGTATTTGTGGTTCTTAGGCTCTAGCGCACAATCTCAGTAGTTATGGCACATGGGCTTAGTTACTCTGCAACAGGTAGGATCTTCCTGGACCAGGAATGGAACTTTGTCTCCTCCATTGACAGGAGGATTCTTTACCACCAGGGAGGTCCAGGGAAGCCTTGGTATTATTGATAATGGGATATTTTTATTTACTTTAATGTTATATCCATTCAGTTATTAATATTGGATATTTATTAATTGGTAATAAGCAATATATAAGCACTTTAGGAAGAAATCACATTTACTAAAATAATATAAAGAAATGCTTTCATGTTTTTTTTTTTAATTAGGTTCCTAAAAATGTTCCCTTAAATGCTATGTAGATTTAGATTCAAAACTTGAATCTAAATGAATTTTAAACTAGCACTTTTATTCAAAGGAAAAGAAAGGTTTTGTTGAGTTTGAACAAATCTCCTCCTGAAGAGTGTCAGTGTAAGCATGTCTTTATAAATACAGTTTAAATGGATTCACAGGCAGATAGTAGAGCAGGAACTGGCAACCTTCTCCAGTAGCCTTGCCTGGAGAATTTCATGGACAGAGGGGCCTGGTGGGCTACAGCCCATGGGGTCACAAAGAGTCAGACACGACTGAACAACACACACACACACACACACACACACACAGGCATAAAGGAGGGGTGCATTAAAAGTTACCAGTTCCTCCTCCAACTGAGAAACAAATGGTATTTCTTAGCCATTGAGAATTTGAGACTAGATTCTGTACTGTCCCAGTCAGGATTGCACAGTGAAATTTCACATTTGATTTGTCCAAATGTAGTTGACTTCTTTTGCCTGCCCTGTGGTGTTCTCCAACTCTGCTATCTGTGCTGGGATTATTTACATTAAATTAGAACACTTAGGTTTATTCCCTGCTAGTAAACTGGCTCAAGCTTCATATTATTTGTTGTTACTATCAATAGATTTCTACTGAGATTTTCCTCCACTAAAATTACCTGTAAAAATGTTAGTTGTGCACTTTCTTGTATTGCTGGGATTTTTTTTTTCCCCTTTTTATTTCCCTTTAGCTTTCTTTATAATTCTAGGGTTTTGTATTCTGTGTTTGTTTTATCCCATAATGCCCCTTTTGTGTTTGAATACTTCTTGTCTTCAAATACTAAAAACACCTTTGTGGTTGCAGTTGTTAATGTATAACAATTTCTATCATTACATTTCTATTCACACAAGCAAACAGTATATGCTTTTGAAAATAGAGGACCAATGCACACCCTACTTTTAGTCTGAGGATTAGGGGAACTTGCTAGGCTTTTAAACTCACTTGTCCAAGTCAAAGAAAACTAAAATAAGAGACAAAAAGTAGGAAGCTAGTACAATAAGAAAATTGATAGCAGCAAGACAAATGTTTACAAAAACTTGATATAAAATGTAATATAAAGTGTTATAGAATATTTCCAAGTTTGTATCAAAATGTGACCACTTGGTTTTGAGCAAAATAGTCATATAGCACTCAGAAGCTCTAGAAGATAGCATTAACCTAATGTAAAACATTTTCTATTCTTAGTATATAAACTGCCATAATTTTTTAGGCTTTCCATTCATTTTCAATCCATAAGCAAAGGATAAAATATATCAAAGTTAAAATGTTTTTCAAAATGATGTTTATCTTTGAAGAAATGTTTTGAACAAAACTGATGCACTTTCTCGGAATGTATTTTCTCTTTACTGGATATAAAATCTTCTTTGCAACATTTCTCTTTACAATGTTATGATTAACTTGTTCATGTTCTCTAGTTTCTCTCTAATTTTCCAATTATTTTTTCCAGTCAATTTTCTAAATATTATTCTCTAGTCTTCAAAATCATGGTTGTATTTTACTTATTTATTTATTTTCTAATGTAAGAGCTTCCCTCATAAACATTGTGAATCTGATACATGTTACCATACAAAATTTCTAATTATTTTCCAAAACTAAAACAATAAAACAGGAAAGATTGTATATATATTTTGACATGGTTGTAAAGTGAATTGGAAGTGAGAAAGCTAATTAAGTAACTTTTTTGCAATTATTATCTTTAAAAGATTGAAAACCAAGGATATGAGATTTGTAAAACTGTTTGCATCATTCACTCATTTGTAACTTAAAAGAGTGTAACTATATGATTATATTGTTATCCCTAGTGGTTCAATTGGTAAAGAACCTGCCGGCAATACTGGAGACCCAGATTATTTCCTGACCCTGGGTCAGGAGGCTCCTCTGGAGAAGGGAATGGCAACCCACTCCAGTATTCTTGTCTGGAGAATTGCATGGATAGAGGAGTCGGGTGGGCTACAGTCCATGGGGTCACAAAGAGCTGAACATGACTGAGTGACTAACACTTCACCTCATTGTTATCCTTTGTTAATGCTTTTGTCTGTAGTGTTAATTTTTTTTTTTCATGCCAAGAAAATTTATGTGTCTTATATTAGTGATTTTAAATGCTATATACCTTATTCCATAGAAACAAGACCAGGAGCTGACTGTGGCTCAGATCATGAACTCCTTATTGCCAAATTCAGACTTAAATTGAACTTAATAGAAACTCAAATCAATACAAATGTATCAACACTGTGACTGCACTATATCAGCAAATTTTAATGTTCTATAGATAGATCTAGATTAATACTGTAGGGATATAGTCACTGAAAACTGAAAATATGCAATCTTATTTCTGGTTTCATGGCACTCAATATATTTCCAACATCTGATTTAACAAGCACGGTGGTACAAAATCCACCTGCTCTGGCCATCCATTCTCCATGAATGAAGCAGAGCATGCAAAACCAGTGTTCTGGGACAACTCAGAGGGATAAAATGTGTAGGGAGATGGGAAAGGTGTTCGGGAATGGGGGCGACACAAGTATACCTGTGACCAATTCATGCTAATGCATGGCTAAAACCATCACAATATTGTAAAGTAATTATCCTCCAAGTAAAATAGATAAATAAAAGAATCCACCTGCCAATGCAGGACATACTGAAGACAAGGTTTCGATTCCTGGGTTGGGAAATTCTCTGGAATAGGAAATGGCCAGTCCAGTAATCTTGCCTGGAAAATCATATGGACAGAGGAATCTGGTGGGCTATTGTTCATGGGGTCACAAAGAGTCAGACATGACTGAGCAATTTAGCATGTATGCATGCACACACGATCTATGCAGACCAAATGACAAGTTAGAGTAAGGAAAACACTACCAGAAATACATAGTATCTAGGAAATTACATGAATTATATGAATATTTATTGAAAATTTATCTCATTTAGAAAACAACATGTACACCCATGGCTGACTCATGTCAATGTAAGGCAAAAACCACTACAATATTGTAAAGTAATTAGCCTCCAATTAAAATAAATTAATTAATTTAAAAAAACAGATGTCTTTATTGTGAAGCTTTTATTTATAGAACATTGAGAACACTACAATAATTCCTTTACACAGTGAATCATAGCCTACTCCAACTCTCTTTGACATCTTACAAGTTATTTCTCTACCCATAGTACTATTTCTATGCTAAAATGTTACAGTGATATCAAATTAACTGCTAAAAACAAAAGTATTATTTCTTTTTCTTTTTTTTATTGATTTAGAGAAAATCTGTCCCTAATAAAAGTGAACAACCAAGAATGGTGGGTTGCTGAATTTTTTGAGAAATTGCTGCTTTATTTTATTAAACATGCATGGTAAAGAAAAGGCTTATTTTTCTATCAGTTAATAGGCAATTTGAAGAAACAGAAGTTTATCTACTAGTGACATGAAACTTCTCCTTTTTTCAGCTTCCAAACACAGGTATATTCTTCTTTAGTCATAAATTCAATCAAAATGTTTATAATGTATATCTTCAATATGCCAGACACTGTTAGCCATTAGAAAACAATAATCAACAAGATATATAGTTGCCAAATATTCCTAATCAAGAGACTTCTCACTGAAACATTTGAAAATTCATAAATGGTTCTGTTAATTTATGAAAGTATAGACTAGGTATTATTAGTAAAGGGAAATAACATAATGAATCTAATATTTCATTCAAGCTTCATAAAACAACTATCAGGACAGCTTTATAACAGCTTGAGTTTGGATACTATTAATTAAAGCAAATACTTAACTTGTGTTTTAGTATTCCAAATAAACCATACATAAATTTGTTAATTCCTCTTTCCTATTGCCTTTGAGATATATAGTGAAGGCAATTATGGCTGTTTTTCTGCTCTCTTAAATGAAAGTTCTAATGCATCAAGGTTGTAGTCAACTATGATAGTGTTGTTGTTGTTGTTGTTATTGCTTTGGAAATTATCTTTTTTATAATTTATTTATTTTTTATTGAAGGATAATTTCCTTACAGAATTTTGCTGTTTTCTGTCAAACCTCAGCATGATAGTGGTTTTGCTCACTGAAGTGTCTTAGGAACAGTCTCCTAGCAGCTCAGCTTTTATTCACAACAAAATATGCCAAGAGAAATGACCTTTTTGTGTATTTATAATTTTCAAAGAAAATTTCAGAGAACTTTCACTTTTATACAACAAAATTAGACTAGCCAAATAAGATGAATGAAGTCTTGACTGAATGCTTTTGGCAGTAAATAAATCAAAGCTTAAAAGTTGCCACTAAGATGTTAGTTGCTAAAATGCCTCAAAGGTTTTATACAAGAGCAAGCTGCTGTTCAGCCATCCTGCAGTAGAACAAACTATTAATGAAGATAACTCTGGCGTTTGGGAGGAGTCAAATCAATCAAACAATGAAATGATCAGAGTTTCCTTACATGAAGGACTCTTAAGACACACCTGACTTGTTCATATACATATGGCCATCTCTAATTTTTATACATATACACATATATATACATATATATTGGGATTAGTAAATTTCACACTAAATACAACAGCAAATACAAATGTCAATTTCAATTGGATTCTGCAAAACCACTCCCAAAGAAGTATCTATTGATGAGAATCCTTGCTTTTTCTAATTTCCTCAGATTTTTGATGTAAAAATAAAACAAAGACAGCTGTAAATACTGGCAAAAACTAAAGAGGTTTTCCCCGCCCCCCCTCACCCCCCCAGAATTCTAGACATTTTCAGGGACTACATCTTTTTCTTTGTAATAAGGTTGCTCAAGTCAAAATAATAAAACTGTTCTTCAGTCATTTAAACTTTTGAATTCTGCTTGGTGAAAGGGATTCAAGAAAACAATATTTGTTACCATTCTCTGCACAACTCTTAGACTTCCTCATGCGATAATCCTCTTTCACTTATACTTGGTATTCCTAAGTAGAACAAACCTCTGGCTACCATTCTTCAGATCCTTAACTCTCCAGTTAGCTTTTTAATATTTATTAAATTACTTCTCTCTCACTTCATTGAAATACTCTCTCACGTCATTGTATTTTAGAGAATTACTTTCGGTCTTAGCCTCCAATGTTTTTAAAAATAAAATAATCAAATTTTCATGAATGTTTGCACTTTGGAAGAGCGGTACCTGAAGTTAGATTTGGATTGTTATATATTGTTTTCTAACATTGCACTAGAAACTTAATTAAGCACCTTGTTCTTTTTTCACTTTACCAATGGTCATTTAGTAGTTTTCTTATACTTGACCATATAAAGGACACTAACAAAGATTAAAAATTGATTATTTGATCCATGTACTTGCAATTAGTATTCAGTTATGCTTTGTAAATGAGAATTGTACCTGCCGTGTTTATCATACTAGCAACCATGTTTTAACTTATTACTGTTGTAAGGGTCACAAAGGTTATAACAGATCAAAAAAATGTGATATGTAAATTGAATCACAATTTAGCTTGGTTAAAAAAGAGGTCTGTAAAGCCTGCTGGTTACCTTTCTTCACTTCATATGTGTATCAAATATCTGATTCTAAAAGGCACTACTTTCATGCATCCCCAGGCTTATCTAGGCATCTATATAGAATTGCCTTTGGAGAAGTTATTTAACTCAAAAAATTATAAATAAAACTGGATAAAGTTCATGAAAAAATGGATGCATAAGCTATACTAAAAATTGTATATTTTTATATACACTAGAATATATATATATATATACACACACACACACAAAATAGATATACACTATCTATTTATGTGTATGCTTAGTTGCTCAGTCATGTCCAACTCTTTGTGACTCTTTGGACTATAGTCCACCAGATTTCTCTGTTCATGGGGTTTTCCAGGCAAGAATACTGGAAAGTGAAACTGCTCAGTTGTGTCCAACTCTTTGCGACCTCATGGACTGTAGTCCATGGAGTTCTGGAATGGATTACCATTTCCTTCTCCAGTACCTATTTATAGTGACCAAAAATAATAAGTATTATGTTTATAAGTCTCTATTTTTCCTTACTAAGAAAACAGTAAGAAATCTCAACCAGTTAAAATAAGAGAAGATTTCTCAAAATTACTCCATATTTTATATAAGAAAAATTATTTCCAAGACTATGTAGTCATGTGGCATTCTTGTAAAACATTGCAAATTATAGTACTTTCTGGTGAATTTACCCCCAAATGTGGATGTGAATTGTTGATCCCTAAGGAGTTACAATAGACAGTGTATCTCTGACCCTGTAGTCTTAGGGAAAAGGCATCAGTAATTCATGTTGAAATATAAAATTAGATGTATTAATAATAATATGCATGCATATAATTTATTTGTATACATAATAAAAGGTGAATATCATATTGAAGAAAATATTTACAGCTTTAATTTAGAGCTAGTGTTCTGATTTTTGGTTTGTTTGCTTTTTTTTTTTTTTAAATTCACAAATGAGTATTGAATTCTGCCCAGTGATTTTATTATATCTATTGGAATTATTGTATTGTTTTTACCAATTATTTCAATAAAAGAGTAGATTATTCATGGGAAAATCTCTTGACAAAATTCAAAATAAACTGATGATTTCTTTTACATTTATCTTTCTTAGATGTTGCTGATCTTCTTGCATCTATGAGCTGATGTTCTCCCTAAGACTTGTGAAATGTTTGACATTTTTTTTTATTTTTCTGCCCAAGTCTCCCTCTACCTTCCTTCAGAGAGTTCAGTTGTTATACTGTTTGATACTGTCCCACAGGTCATTGTAGCTCTGTTGGTTATTCTTCAATTATTTTCACTGTTCTTTACTTTGAATAATTTCTATTAATTAGTCTTCACATTTGCTAACAGTTTCTTCCATCTCCAGGAATTTTTCATATAAATTATTGAAATTTTCAGTTCAAGTTTGGCATATTTTCTTGTTTTCACTTCTCTGCTGGATTCTCTGTCTACTTACTCATTATTTTCTACTTTAAATAAAATAAGAATTTGACTGTCTGTTTTAATTGTATTTAAAATGGCTTCTTTAACATTTTTTGTCTGCTAAATTCAGCATAGGTGCCTAATCTTCCCAGATGTGTTTTAGGTATTGATGCTCATCCTAATTCCCAGGTTACTTTAGAGTGATAATTTTATTTGGATCTCAGATACCTGCCCACTCACAAAATGGTGAAATCACAGAGGGTCCCTACTGACCACTACCCCAGGAAAAGTCTGAAACACCTTGATCTGTACTCAGCCTATCAGAGTATTGCTTTTTCTGAGGTCTGCTGGCAAATCTACACCTATTGCACAGCCAGGAAATGACTATTAAGACGTTTTTGTCTTTTTATGGTGTCTTTTTCTATGCCATCAGCTCTGTAATAGTCTCTATCTAGAGTCATGAGAAGCTATCCCTCTAATGTCCCCTCTTTAGCTAGTGATATTAGTTGAATTACAGAGCCAGGAGGGAACATTAAAACTCTGCTTGTGTAGTAAAACTTTAGCTGTTAATCTTAAATATCTAAGGAAAGATCACTCATTTGTGAAATACATAATGTACTGTGTTTCATTTTTAGAGTAAAAAAATAGTCAAAGACAGTTTAACACCTCTTGGTGTCTGGGGCTTCTCCAAGCATCAGTTTTAATCTGACTACACAGATATTTGAAAAAAATGTTTTTAAGCCCAAAATGTTAGAAATAGATTCTTCTTGAAACAAAAAATGATTTTATTTACCAAATACTATTACCAAATAATCGCAGTAGCAACATTCACAGTCCTTACTGTTGAGTTGTATTTTACTTTTGATGAACAGATCTAAAATCTTTATACACCATTGAAAAATAATGAATTCATAGTAGCCTCATGAGTCTTTGTATTTCAGTGGAATTAGCTGTAATGGCTCACCTTTCACCTTTCATTCCTGATTTATTTGTTTCAGTCTTCTATATTCCTTAATTAGTCTAGCTAAATAATTGCCAACTAAAAAGTATATATAAATAAAACTCTTATTTTTGCTGATTTTTTTCATATTGTCTTTTTAGTCTCTTTATTTCTCCTCTAACCTTTGTTGTTTTCTTCTTTCTGTTAACTTTAGGCTTAGTTTAGTGTTTTGCTTTTAGTCCCTTGAAATACAAAGTGAGATTTGTGAGCTCTTCCATTTTCGTCTCACTGTAGATGCTTATCACTATAAACTTCCCTCTTATAGCTACTTTTGTGTCATCTATTACATTTTGTGTTTCTATTTTTGCTATTTTCAAGGTTTGTTTTTTTATTTCACTTTTGATTTCTTCTTTGACCCATTATTGTATTGTTTAGTTTAAACATTGTCTAGTTTGTGAATTTTTCAGTTTTCTTCCTGTCATTGATTTTAACTATATACCATTATAGTCTAAAAATGTTTTGGCTATGGTTTCAATCTTCTTAAACTTGTTAAGAGTTGTTTGGTGACCTAACATAATCTATTCTGGAGAATATTCCCTGTAATATATTGAGAATAGTTTTTAATTTTTATTAAAATAATATAGCAATGTATATGCTTTATCTAAAAATTCTTTATTATGTAACACTTTATTTTTTATTTTTAAATTTTATATGGGATAGAAAAACACTGTAATAAATTAGACTGATCACATTTACATAGATGTATGCTGCAGTTACCTGGAGGAGAGCACATCACCCCATCCACTATTTTGCCTGCAGAATCCCTATGGACAGAGGAGCCTGGTGGGTTACAATCCGTAGGGTCACAAAGAGTCAGGCACAATTGGGCGACTAAGAATAGCACAGCACATGCAGTAGTAAAAAATCTACTTGCAATGCAGGAGATGTGGGTTCGATTCCTGGGTAGGGAAGGTCCCTGGAGAGGAGCATGGCAACCCATTCCAGTATTCTTGCTGGGAAAAATCCTATGGACAGAGGAGTCTGGAGGGCTACAGTCCATGGAGTAACAAAGAGGCAGACACAACTGAAGCACGACATAGCGTGCATACGAACACACAAATATATTTTCATGGCAGTTAAGATACTATGATGGCTTGGTGGACAGAGGTCATTTAGATTTGGGAATCAGTGAAACCATAGCAAAGGAAGTCATATTTGAATAAAGTTTTAAAAATATAAATTTTCAGAGCAGCAATGGAGGCACAGACATAGAGGATAGACTTATGGACACTGGGGGAAGAGAGGAGGGAGAGGGTTGGATGTAAGGACAGAATAACATATAAACTATCATATGTAAAACAGAGAGCCAATGGAAATGTGCTGTAGGACTCAGGGAACTCAAACTGGGGGGCTCTGTAACAACATAGAGGGGTGGGATGGGGAAAGAGGTAGGAGGGAGCTTCAAGAGGGAGGAGAGATAGCTGATTCCCGCTATGGCTGATTCATGTTGATGTTTGGCAGAAAAAAAACACGATATTGTAAAGCAATTAACTTTCAATTAAAAATAAATACATTTGATTTAAAATATCATTTCATAAAAAGAGTCCAGAGGAGAGATGTTTATCAGAATATGCAATACAAATGCCTTGAGACTAGCAACAGCTTGCTGTGTTGTAAGTTATTATGACTGAGGCACAAAAGTGAAGGACATTTTCAGATGAGAATACAAATAACCAGGGGCTGAAACTTCATATGTATAGATGAAAATAAGTAGCATTTCTTGGTTGCAGAGCATATATACATTTCTCCATATTTAAAACTAAATTGTATCTTTTTATCCAAAAATATTCCATATTTTATATATCCTATGTTTATGAAATGATATCTAAATAAATGAAAGTAACTGTTCCCCAAACTCAAAATATTTTAATTTTAGTATATTTTTATCGATTTATAAAAGAAAAGCAGTATTTTTCATTTCAAAGTATAAACATTTTTTTTTTTTTACTTTCCTTTGTGAATGAGAAATGCTGTCAGTAAACAAAGGATTTTAGCCATCAGTCACCACCACAGTCACCCATGATGGTAAGCTCTGAGGGAACTCTGGGTGAGACAAATGGGCTGCCCACTGACACGCCCTCATCCACTGCAGCCACCTACAAAGTTTTGCTCAGAGAACTCAGCAGAGGAAAATACAGGCTAACTGGTCCAGATAGCTGAGGTGCTTATCAAAGGGATGATTTCAATGATTCCAGACTCTTGTATCTTCCCATATGAAGAAAAGAACTAAATTAATTAAATTAAGGTATCTATTTTTCTTTAATTAGCAGTATATATTGTTTAATGTTCCTGGTCCTTGCTACAAAACCCTTATATATCCTGACACCTCCCTTACCTCAGCTATCTGAGAGGCTGTGTCCTGGGCTTAAGTCCTCAGTTTTGTCTGTCAAATAAAACATAATTGTCAGCTATTAGGTTGTGCACTTTTTTTTTCATTCAATAACTTCATCATTTTTATGTTCATTAAAAATTAAGTGTTCTTTTACTAGAAAGCTGTTTGCATTTTTGCTCTATACCACTTTCAGTAATTATTCTCAAGCTACATTCTTGTCTTATACTTTTAAGAAGTAAATCAATATATCAAAACTTTATTCCTGAAAACAAAACTATTCACTCAGAATGTATGCTCTTATAATAAGATACTTCAAACTCATCTTTTATCTACCTATCTTTTTAATCAACTATATAAAATTATGTAAATTATATTTTCTTTAAAGTTAGATATAATAGAGAACACTCACTCTAAAGAGTTATATAACATTTAGAAATTGCATTCATTGTGAAAATCAAGCTCTTTATTTTTTAATTTAAAGATATGAGCAATATTTGAATTTGTAAATGGTAAAGTAGCAGTAGACAGAAAAGGAATTCTAGATGATATTAAGATCAAAGATATAGTCATGGTTGAATAAGATGGAAATTAGAGAAGTCATGACCCTGACAGTACAGCATGCTGACCAGTTAAATTATATGAAAGGCACCATTTCTCAGAATGATGACAAGCCTTGGAATGAATATAATGATGACAACCTCCAGCTGTTAAAACTTTCTATTCGTCAAAAATAGTTACCAGGATTGAAAATGCTGTATAGGGAGGAATATTGGTGGAAAGCTATATCATTCTGGTAAAAGGTTTCCACTCAAAACAGCTAAATCTATTATGTAAATAGTGAAAACAAAGTTATATCTTATTATGTAGAATTCCCTCTCAGACATATATAGTTACTGTGATTAAAACAATTTTAATATCTTAGGTTATAAATATAATACACCAAAGTACTGAGCAGAGTACTAGAATAATCTGGAGGGAGTATCTTAATATTAGACCATAGATTATTTCTGTAAATAATTTTTCAAGCAAAGTGGTCAAAACTGAGAGTTAACAAAAAAAAAAAAAAAAAGAAGAAGCAAAATAACCAAATATAGATTTAAAACAATCAACCATGAGGAAGTAGTAGTATATAACATGAACATCTGAAATAAAGAAGCAAAGATCAGAAATATCAAACACTAATTATAAAAATATGTTCTCATTCTATATATTTGTAAAAATAATTGATCAATTAGAATGCCTGAAAGAAATAGAACAATATTAAATGTCAACAGATTTAGCAAATAGTCAGCAATCTACATATTGAAGATATCCAAAGAATGTCAAGTAAGATGAATAAAATATACGATATAGAATATAATTCAGATACACCAAAGGAGAAGTACAAAAATTAATAAGAAATAATCTCAAACACAAGAAAAAAAGGCAAAAGAGGTAAAACAATATCAGGTAGATTGAATGATCTCACTCAACAAGGTATCAACAAGGTAAGCATCAAAAATAAGATGAGCACAATGTAAGCAATATGTTGAAAGAAATTAACTGGCATCTTAAAGTTCTAGAGAAAATAAAAATCTTAAGATATTTCAGGAGAAGCCACAATAAAAAAATATTTCTATCAGCACATTTTCAACAAAAGTAATTTTAAGGGCTAAACTTCAGAGAGAGGGAAAGAGTTCTGTTAGAGAGGGTCTAAGACACAACAAGGGTTTAGTCTTAAAAAAAAAAAAATACACATAAAGAAGGAGCAAATGAAACTATAAATTACTAGAATCTTTCAGAAAGTGCATAAAGGTATCAAAGAATTTTAGATTATGATATAATATAAAGTAAATGATAACTTTTATATGTTGTAAAGTCTGTATCAATCATTGAAAAAAAAGATAGGATATATAACTTCATCAAAATGAAAGATATAGGTGAAACAAATTTTAAAAAATAATGAAATCCAGAAAGCAAAACAAATGAATATACATAACTACAAAGAAACAGAGTCATGCATACAAAGAACAAGCAAGTGTTTTCCAGAAACGAAAAAGAGGAGTTTGGAGATGAGTGAGAAAGGTCAGGGAGATTAAGAGGCACATATATCCACTTTTAAAATAAATGAGTCTTAGGGATAAAAATGACAGTTTGGGAAATACAGCTAATACTAAGATATCTTTGTATGGTGACAGATGATAACTAGAGTTATTGTGGTGATCATTTTGTAATGTATAGAGATATCAGATTACTATGTTGCCCAGGAACTAATATAGCATTGTAGATAAATTCAACAAATAGACAAACTCAGATAAAAAAGGTTAGACTTGTGCTTACCCGATGGGGGGTGTACGGGTAATGGGAATTGGATGAAAGTGGTCAAAATGTACAAATTCCCAGTTATAAAAAAAATAAGTACTAAGAAGCAGTGTACAGCATATAAATATAATTACCATTGCTTATGTTATATATCAAAGTTGCTAAAATAGAAATACTAAATGTTCTCAGTACAAGGAAAAAAAACTGTTTTTGAAAATTTTGTGTCTGTATGAGATGCTGAATGGTCACCAAATTATTGTGGTAAAAATTTCATGATGTATGTACATCAAATCTGTGAATTATAAAGTGCAATATGTTAATCATATTTCAGAAAATCTACAAGAAAGAAAGTAAATTAAGAAGAAAAAATTAAATATAGAAAAATTTGAAATTTCAGAATAAAAAGTCATATAAAATATTCATAATCACATAAACATGATTTATAATTTATTTATGATTTATCATATTTATGATTTATAAACATAAGTCACATAAGCATAATCACATAATCACATAAACACTATACCATATATTATTTCACTTTTAAATATGGACATTACGTGCTTATATCATGTATTTGAAAGTGTCCTAGATGAAGCATTTCTAGATCTCTTAAAGTTGTTTTTCCAGACCATGCTAATCACTGTAAACACAAGAAAACAGAAATAAAAATAAACTCCCACTGACAAATATATTATATCTTCTGTTGGAAAAAAAGGAAAAGAGAAAAATTAATATTATTAAAAAAAAGGAAAAATACAGTTTCATCAATAAACAGCAGTTTATTTGAAACAAAACTAGAAAAAAAAAGAACAGTGCCATTCTTGTAGGAAATAAAACATATTACTTAATGGAATTCCAAATCCAGGAAAAATATCCTGATAAAAACAAAAGTAAAATAAAAGTAATTTTAGATCAAAACTAAAACAATCCATTAGAAGGCAGACATAAGGCAAATAATTTTCATTCTACTTTAAAAATATATTTTTCTCAAATTACTATTCCTTCAAAGATTTAACTTATGCTGATTATAATTATAAATGTTTTTGTCATAAATTAAAATTGAAATATCAAAATATCATTAAAATTTTTGAAAAGTTAAATCTCTTACATGTTAATATGAGTATTATACTTTTATTAAAAAACAATAATGTGTGCCAAAACAACAACAATTATTGAGAAATTTTGAATTGTTTTACATTACAGTAGTTATGATTACAGCCTGATTTCACATATTATGGCTGGAATATCATATCTGTTTAATCATTCAGCTTCTTATATGCTGTGTTGGTTGAAGCAGATAAAAATTATTCTCAGATAAGTAGCTGAGAAAAAGTATTTTAATAGTATTTTTATACAACCAGGGATATTTTTCTTTAACAATCAATATAAGTTGACCGGTGACAGATTCTTCCAAGTTGTTTAAAATGTAGAGTCTGAGTGCATTAATGAAAATTTCATAATCAATTTAATTTTAATTAATTGCTGTATCTTATATACTCAACAAAATTCTTTTTTTCCTCAGTAATTTTTAATTGAAGGATAATTGCATTACATAATTTTGTTGTTTACTGTCAAACCTCAACACGAATCAGCCACAGGTATATATATATCTCCTCCCTTTTGGGAGGGATATATCTCTCTCCCACCTCTCTCATTTTCCCACCATTCTAGGCTGATACAGAGATCCTGTTTGAGTTTCCTAAGCCATATAGTAAATTACCATTCAGTTCAGTTCAGTCTCTCAGTTGTGTCTGACTCTTTGCAACCCCATGAATCGCATCACACCAGGCCTCCCTGTCCATCACAAACTCCCGGAGTTTACTCAAACTCATGCCCATCGAGTCAGTGATGCCATCCAGTCATCTCATCCTCTGTCGGCCTCTTCTCCTCCTGCCCCCAATCCCTCCCAGCATCAGGGTCCTTTCCAATGAGTCAACTCTTGGAATGAGGTCACCAAAGTACTGGAGTTTCAGCTTCACCATCAGTCCTTCCAGTGAACACCCAGGACTGATCTCCTTCAGGATGGACTGGTTGGATCTTCTTGAAGTCCAAGGGTCTCTCAAGAATCTTCTCCAACACCACATCAAAAGCATTAATTTTTCAGTGCTTAGCTTTCTTCACAGTCCAACTCTCACATCCATACATGACCACTGGAAAAACCATAACCTTGACCAGATGGACGTTTATTGGCAAAGTAATGTCTCTGCTTTTTAATATGCTATCTAGGTTGGTCATCACTTTCCTTCCAAGGAGTAAGCATCTTTTAATTTCATGGCTGCAGTCACCATCTGCAGTGATGTTGGAGCCCAAAAAGTAAAGTCAGTCACTGTTTCCACTGTCTCCCCATCTATTTCCCATAAGGTGATGGGACCAGATACCATGATCTTAGTTTTCTGAATGTTAAGCTTTAAGTCAACTTTTTCACTCTCCTCCTTCACTTTCATCAAGAGGCTTTTAGTTCCTCTTCACTCTCTGACATAAGGGTGGTGTCATCTGCATATCTAAAGTTATTGATATTTCTCCCGGTAATCTTGATTCCAGCTTCTGCTTCTTCCAGCCCAGCATTTCTCATGATGTACTCTGCATATAAGTTAAATAAGTAGGGTGACATACTCCTTTTCCTATAGCTATCTATATTACATACAGCAATGTAGGTTTCCATGTTACTCTTTTTACACATCTCACCCTCTCCTTCCCACACCCCATGTCCATAAGCATATTCTCTATGCCTGTTTCTCCACTGCTGCACTGTAAATAAATTCTTCAGTACCATTATTCTAGATTCCCTATTATGTGTTCAGTCGCTCAGTTGGGACCGACTATATGCAACCCCATAGACTGCAGTACTCCAGGCCTCCTTGTCCATCACTAACTCCTAGACTGTACTCAAACTCATGTCCATTGAGTAGGTGATGATATCCAACTATCTCATGCTCTGTTGTCCCTTTCTCCTCCAACCTTCAATCTTTCAAAGCATCAGGATCTTTTCCAACGAGTCAGTTAGTCCCATCAGGTGGCCAAAGTATTGGAATTTCACCTTCAGCATCAGTCCTTGCAATGGATATTCAGGATCGATTTACTTTAGGATGGACTGGTTGGATCTGCTTGCAGTCCAAGGAACTCTCAAGAGTCTTCTCCAAAACCGTAATTCAAAGGCATCAATTCTTCAACACTGACCTTTCTTTTTGTCCAACTCTCACATCCACACAAGACTACTGGAAAAACCATAGCTTTGACTAGGTGGACCTTTGTTGGCAAAGTAATGTCTTTGCTTTTTAATATGCTGTCTAGGTTGGTCATAACTTTTCTTCCAAGGAACAAGAGTCTTTTAATTTAATGGCTGCAATCACCATCTGCAGTGATATTGGAGCCCCCAAAAATAGTCTGTCACCGTTTTCACTGTTTCGCCATCTATTTGCCATGAAGTAATGGAACCAGATGCCGTGATCTTAGTTTTGTGAATGTTGAGTTTTAAGCCAACTTTTTCACTCTCTTATTTTCTTTCATCAAGAGGATCTTTAATTCTCCTTTGCTTTTTGCCATAAATGTGGTGTCATCTGCATATCTGAGGTTGTTGATATTTCTTGCGAAATCTTGATTCCAGCTAGTGTTTCATCCAGCCCAGTGTTTCTCATGATGCCCTCTGCATAAAAGTTAAATAAGCAGGGTGACAATATACAGCCTTGATGTACTCCTTTCCTGGTTTGGAAACAGTTTGCTGTTCCATGTCCAGTTGTAACTGTTGCTTCCTGACTTGCATACAGATTTCTCAAGAGGCAGGTCAGGTGGTCTGGTATTCCCTTCTCTTTTAAGAATTTTTCAAAGTTTGTTGTGGTCCACAGAGTCAAAGGCTTTAGCATAGTCAATAAAGCAGAAGTAGATATTATTCTGAAACTCTCTTGCTTTTTCTATGATCCAGCAGATGTTGGCAATTTGATCTTTGGTTTCTCTGCCTTTTCTAAATCTAGCTTGAACATCTGGAAGTTCATGGCTCGTGTACTGTTGAAGCCTGGCTTGGAGAATTTTGTGCATTACTAGTGTGTGAGATGAGTGCAATAGTGCAGTAGTATGAGCATTCTTTGGCATTGCCTTCTTTGTGATTGAAATGAAAACTGACCTTTTTCAGTTCTGTGACCACTGCTGAGTTTTCAAAATTTGCTGGCATATTGCATGCAGCACTTTCACAGCATCATCTTTTAGGATTTGAAATAGCTCAACTGGAATTCCACCACCTCCACTAGCTTTGTTCATAGACATGCTTCTTAAGGCCCACTTGAATTCACATTCCAGGATATCTGGCTCTAGTTGAGTGATCACACCATCATGATTATCTGGGTCATGAAGATATTTTTTTTTTTGTATAGTTCTTCTCTGTATGTCACTTATTATTATTATCTTCTGCTTGTGTTAGGTCCATAACATTTCTGTCCTTTATTGAGCCCATCTTTGCATGAAATATTCCCTTGGCATGTTTAATTTTCTTGAAGAGATCTCTAGTCTTTCCCATTCTATTGTTTTCCTCTATTTCTTTACAATGGTCACTGAGGAAGAATTTGTTATCTCTGCTTGCTGTTCTTTGGAACTCTGTATTCAATTGGGTATATCATTCCTTTTCTCCTTTGCCTTTTGCTTCTCTTTTCTTCACAGCTATTTGTTAGGCCTCTTCAGACAACCATTTGGCCTTTTTGCATTTCTTTTCCTTGGGGATGGTCTTGATCCCTGCCTCCTGTACAATTCCACAAACCTCGGTCCATAGTTCTTCAGGTACTCTATCAGATATAATCCCTTGAATATATTTGTCACTTCCACTGTATAATTGTAAGGGATTTGATTCAGGTCATACCTGAATGGTCTAGAGGCTTTCCCTACTTTCTTATATTTAAGTCTGAATTTGGCAATAAGGAGTTCATGATCTAAACCACAGTCAACTCCTGGTCTAGTTTTTACTGTCTGTATAGAGCTTCTCCATCTTTAGCTGCAAAGAATATAATCAAATCTGATTCCGGTATTGACTATCTGGTGATGTCCACATATAGAGTTTTCTCTTGTGTTTTGGAAGAGGGTGTTTGCTATGAGCAGTGTGTTCTCTTGGCAAAACTCTGTTAGCCTTTGCCCTGCTTCATTCTGTACTCCAAGGCCAAATTTGCCTCTTATGCCAAGTATTTCTTGACTTCTTACTTTTGCATTTCAGGCTCGTATAATGAAAAGGACATTTTTATAGGTGTTAGAACTTGAAGTTCCTGTAGGTCTTTATAGAACTGTTCAGCTTCAGCTTCTTCAGCATTGCTTGTCTGGGCATAGATTTGCATTACTGTTATATTGAATGGTTTGCCTTTGGAACGAACAGAGATCATTCTATCACTTTTGAGATTGCATCTCCTCTTTTATCACTTCCAATTTGCCTTGATTCATGGACTTAACACTCCAGGTTCCTATGCAGTATTGCTCTTTACAGCATCAGCTTTACTTCTATCACCAGTCACATCCACAACTGGGTGTTGTTTTGGCTTTGGCTCCATCCCTTCATTCTTTCTGGTGTTATTTCTCAACTGATCTACAGTAGCATATTGGGCACCTACAGACCTGGGGAATTCATCATTCAGTGACATATCTTTTTGCCCTGCGCAGCAGCTGCTCCAGCGCCTACCATCTTGCTGGGGCTTCTCTGCCCTTGGACGTGGGGTATGTCCTCACAATCTTTCCCGCACCATGCAGCCATTAGAATAAATTTATATTTTTCTTTCTGACTCACTTCACTTGAATAATAGATCCTAGGTTCATCCACCTCATCAGAACTAACTCAAATGTCTTCCTTTTTATGGCTGAGTAATATTTCTTTGTGTATATGTACCACAAATTCTTTATCCACTCATCGGTCAATGTGCATTTTGGTTGCTTCCATGTTTTAATTTCTGTAAATAGCACTGCAATGAACAATGGGAAATGTGTGCATGTTTCAATTTTGGTTTCCTCTGCATATATGCCTAGGAGTGGGATTCTTGGGTCACATGGTGGTTTTATTCTGAATTTTTTTTAAAGGAATCTCCATACTGTCTTCCATAGTAACTGTATCAATTTACATTCCCACCAACAGGTCAAAAGTGTTCCCTTGCTCCACATTCTCTCCAGCATTTGTTGTGTGAATTTTCTTGATGATGGCCATTCTGACCGGTGTGAGGTGATATGTCATTGTAGTTTTGATTTGCCTTTTTCTATTAATAAGTGATGTTGAGCGTTTTTTCATGTGTTCATTAGCCATCTATATGTCTTCCTTGGAGAAATGTCTGTTCAGGTCTTTTTCCCACTTTTTGATTGGGTTGTTTGTTTTTCTGGCATTGAGTTGTATATTCTGCTTGTATATTTTGGAAAATAATCCCTTGTCAATTGTTTTATTTGCTATTATTTTCTCCCATTCTGAGAGCTATCTTTTCACCTTGCTTATAGTTTCTCTTGCTGTGCAAAAGCTTTTAAGTTTAATCAGGTCCCACTTGTTTACTTTTGTTTTTATTTTCATTACTTTGGGAGGTGGGTCATGGAGGATCTTGCTTTGATTTACATCATCGAGTGTTCCGCTTATGTTTTCCTCTAAGAGTTTTATAGTTTCTGGTCTTACATTTAGGTCTTTAATCCATTTTGAGTTTACCTTTGTGGCACCACCCTTATGGCAGAAAATGATGAGGAACTAAAAAGCCTCTTGATGAAAGTGAAGGAGGAGAGTGGAAATGTTGGCTTAAAGCTTAGCATTCAGAAAACTAAGATCATGGCATCTGGTTCCATCACCTCATGGGAAATAGATGGGGAGACAGTAGAAACAGTGTCAAGACTTTATTTTTTTGGGCTCCAACATCACTGCAGATGGTGACTGCAGCCATGAAATTAAAAGATGCTTACTCCTTGGAAGGAAAGTGATGACCAACCTAGATAGCATATTAAAAAGCAGAGACATTACTTTGCCAACAAAGGTCCATCTGGTCAAGGCTATGGTTTTTCCAGTGGTCATGTATGGATGTGAGAGTTGGACTGTGAAGAAAGCTGAGCACTGAAAAATTGATGCTTTTGACCTGTGGTGTTGGAGAAGGCTCTTGAGAGTCCCTTGGACTTCAAGAAGATCCAACAAGTCCATCCTGAAGGAGATTAGTCCTGGCTGTTCATTGGAAGGACTGATGGTGAAGCTGAAACTCCAATACTTTGGCCACCTCATGCGAAGAGTTGACTCGTTGGAAAAGACCCTGATGCTGGGAGGGTTTGGGGGCAGGAGGAGAAGGGGATGACAGAGGATGAGATGGCTGGATGGCACCACCGACTCAATGGACATGAGTTTGATTAAACTCTGGGAATTTGTGATGGACAGGGAGGCCCGGCGTGCTGCGCTTCATGGGGTTGCAAAGAGTTGGACACGACTGAAAAACTGAATTGAATTGAACTGATAGTGTTAGGAAATGTTATAGTTTCATTCTTTTACATGTAGCCGTCCAGTTCTCCTAGTACCATTTATTGAAAAGGCTGTCTTTGTCCTATTGTATATTCTTGTTTCCTTTGTCAAACTTAAGGTACCATAGGTTCATGGGTTTATTTCTGGGCTTTCTATCTTGTTCTATTGGTCTATATTTCTGTTTTCATGCCACACCATGCTATCATGATGACTCTAGCTTTGTAGTATAATCTGAAGTCAGGATGGTTGATTCCTCCAGCTCTATTCTTCTTTCTCAAGATTGTTTTGGATATTTGGAGTCTTTTGTGTTTCCACATGAATTGTGAAAATTTTTGTTCTACTTCTGTGTAAAATGCCATTGGTAATTTGATAGGGATCACATTATTGATATTGATAGGATATTGGTTATTCCTATCGTGGCTTGATAGGAATCTGTCAATTACATTTGGCAGTATAGTCATTTTCACAGTATTGATTCTTCCTACTCAGGAATATGGAATATCTGTCCATCTGTTTATGTCATCTTTGATTTCTTTCAGTAGTGTCTTATAATTTTCTGTATACAGTTCTTCCATCTCCTTACATAAGTTTATTCCTAGATATTTAATGCTTTTTGTTGCAATTGATGGATGGGATAGATTCCTTAATTGCTCTTTCTGATTTTTCATTGCTAGTATATAGAAAAGTAAGTGATTTCTGTGTATTGATTTTATATCTTGCAACTTTGTTAAGTTCATGGATTAGCTCTAGTAATTTCCTTGTGCTATCTTTAGGGTTTTCTATGTACAGTGTTATGTCATCTGCAAACAGTGAGTGCTTTACCTCTTCTTTTCCAACCTGGATTCTTTTTATTTCTTTTTCTTCTCTGATTGCTATGGCTAGGACTTCAAAAACTATGCTGAATAATAGCGGTCAAAGTGGACACACTTGTTCCTGACCTTAGGGGGAATGTTTTCAGTTTTTCACCACTGAGAATAATATTTACTGTAGGTTATCATATATGACCTTTACTATATGGAGGAAGGTTCCTTCTATGCCCATTTTTTGAAGAGTTTTAATCATAAATGGTTATTGCATTTTGTCAAAGGCTTTTTGCACATCTATTGAGATTATCATATGGTTTTTATCTTTTATCTTTCAATTTGTTAAAATGGTGTATTACATTGATTGTTTTGCATATATTGAAGAAACCTTGCATTCCTGGAATAAACCTATCTTGATCATGTTGTATGAGCTTTTTGATGTGTTGCTGAATTCTGTTTCCTAAAATTTTGTTGAGGATTTTTAATCTATGTTTATCATTGATATTGGACTATAGTTTTCTTTTTTGGTGTTGCCTTTGTCTGGTTTTGGTATCAGAGTGATGTTGGCCTTGTAGAATGAGTTTAGAAATGTTCCTTCCCCTGCAGTTTTATGAAAGACTTTTAGAAGGATAGGCATTAGCTCTTCTCTATATGTTTGACAGAATTCTTCTGTGAAGCCATCTGGTTCTTTTTTTTTTTTTTTTTTTTTTTTAGGTGATTATTGATCACAGCCTCAATTTTGGTGTTTCTAATTGGGTTGTTCATAATTTCTATTTCTTCTGGTTTAATCTTGGAGGATTGAACATTTCTAAGAATCTGTCCATTTCATCCAGGTTGTCCATTTTATTGCCATAAGTTGTTCATAATAGTCTCATAATCCTTTGCATTTCTGCATTGTCTGTTGTAAACTTTCCTGCTTCATTTCTAATGTTGTTGATTTGTTTCTTCTCTTTTTTTTTCTTGATGAATCTGGCTAAAGCTTTGTCAATTTTGTTTATCATCTCAAAGAGCTAGCTTTTAGTTGTATTAATATTTACTATTGTTTCTTTAATTTCTTTTTCATCTATTTCTGCTCAGATCTCTATGATTACTTTCCTTCTATTAATTTTGTTTTTTTTTTTTTTGGTTCTTCTTTTTCAAGTTGTTTTAAGTGCAACGTTAGGTTGCCTAATCGATGTTTTTCTTGTTTCCTGAGGTAGGATTGTATTCCTATAAACTTCCCTCTTAAAACTGCTTTCAGTGAATCCCATAGATTTTGAGTTCTCATGTTTTCATTGTCATTTGTTTTGAGAAATTTTTTAATTTCTCTTTTGATTTCTTCGGTAACCTGTTGGTTATTTAGAAAAGTGTTGCTTAATCTCCATGCGTCTGTGTTTCTTACAGTTTTTTCTTGTAATTGATATATAGTCTCATAGAGTTGTGGTCGGAGAAGATGCTTGATACAATTTCAATTTTCTTAAGTTTATTGAAGTTTGATTTGTGACCCAAGATGTGGTCCATCCTGGAGAATTTTCTACGTGCACTTGAGAAGAAGATGTATTTTTCTGCATTTGGATGGAATATCCTGAAGATATCTATGAGATCCATCTCATCTAATGTATCATTTAAAACTCGTGTTTCCTTATTAATTTTCTGCTTTGGTGATCTGTCCATTGGTGTAAGTGGCACGTTAAAGTCTCCTACTATTATTGTGTTACTGTTAATTTCTCCTTTTATGTCTGCTAGTGTTTGTCTTATGTATTGAAGTTCTCCTATGTTGGGTGCATAGATCTTTACAATTGTTATGTCTTCCTCTTGGATTGATCCTTGATCATTATGTAGTGTCCTTCCTTATCTCAAGTAATCTTTATTTTAAGGTCTATTTTGTCTGATATGAATATTGTTATTCCAGCTTTCTTTTGCTTCCCATTTGCATGGAACGTAGTTTTCCTTCTTCTCACTTTCAGTCTATAAGTGTCTTTAGGTCTGAAGTGGGTTTCCTGTAGACAGCCATATATTTGAATCCTGTTTTTGTATCCATTCAGCCAGTCCATGTCTTTTGGTTGGAGCATTAATTCCATTTATTTTTAAAGTAAGTATTGACATATATTTTCCTATTGCCATTTTCTTAGTTGTTTGGGGTTGATTTTGGAGATCATTTTTCTTTTCTTGTATTTCTTGACTATATAAGTCCCTTTGACATTTGTTGTAAAACTGGTTTGGTGGTACTGAATTCTCTTAACTTTTGTTTGTCTGAAAAGCTTTTTCTTTCTCCATCAATTTTGAATGAGATCCTTGTTGAGTACAGTAATCTTGGTTATAGATTCTTCCATTTCTGCACTTTAAATATATCCTGCCATTCCATTCTGGCCTGTGGAGTTTCTGCTGAAAGATCAGCTGTTAACCATATCACAATTTACTTGAATGTTACTTGTTGCTTCTCCCTTGCTACTTTTAATATTCTTTCTTTGCATTTAGTCCTTGTTAGTTTGATTAGAATGTGTTTTGGTGTGTTTCTCCTTGGGTTTCTCCTGTATGGGACTCTTTGTGCCTCTTGGACTTATTTCCTTTTCCACATTGGGTAATTTTCAACTATAATCCCTTCAAAATTTTTCTCAAGCCATTTATTTTTCTCTTCTTCTGGGACCCCTATACTTCAATTGTTGCTGCATAGGATATTGTACCAGAGGTCTCTGAGACTGTCTTCAGTTCTTTTTATTCTTTTTATGTTATTCTGTTCTTCAGAAGTTATTTCCACCATTTTTATCTCCCAGATCACTGATTCATTCTTCTACTTCAGATATTCTGTTATTGATTCCTTCTAGAGTATTTTTAATTTCATTAATTGTGTTGTCTGTCTCTGTATGTTTATTCTTTAATTCTTCTAGATCTTTGTTAATTGATTCTTGAATTTTCTCCATTTTGTTTTCAAGGTTTTTGATCATCTTTACTATCATTATTCTGAATTATTTTTAAGGTAGTTTGCCTATTTCCTCTTCATTTATTTGGACTTCTGTATTTCTAGTCTGTTTCTTCATTTGTGTAATATTTCTCTCCCTTTTTGTTATTATTAATTTTTTTTTTTAACTTATTGTGTTTAAGGTCTCCTTTTCCCAAGCT
Organism: Muntiacus reevesi; assembly: GCF_963930625.1. Lineage (NCBI taxonomy): Eukaryota > Metazoa > Chordata > Mammalia > Artiodactyla > Cervidae > Muntiacus > Muntiacus reevesi. The sequence continues at coordinate 40,955,874 of NC_089259.1, read as the reverse complement.
TCAAGGCTGAATTCTTTCCTCCTTTTGATTTATGCCCTCTTAAACCTCATGTGAAGAGGTTACTCACTGGAAAAGACCCTGATGCTGGGAGGAATTGGGGGCAGGAGGAGAAGGGGATGACAGAGGATGAGATGGCTGGATGACATCATCAACTCAATGGACATGAGTTTGAGTAAACTCCGGGAGTTGGTGATGGACAGGGAGGCCTGGTGTGCTGTGAATCATGGGGTTGCAAAGAGTCGGACACGACTGAGCGACTGAACTGAACTGAACTGAAGGTTGGTCCAGTGGTTTCCCTGGTGGCTCAGACGGTAAAAGTGTCTATCTACAATGCAGGAGACCTGGGTTCCATCCTGGGCCAGGAACATTCCCTGGAGAAGAAAATGGCAACCCACTCCAGTATTCTTGCCTAGAAAATCCCATGGATGGAGGAGCTTGGTGCAGGCTACTGTCTATGGAGTTGCAAAGAGTTGGGCATGACTGAGTGAGTTCCCTTTCCTTTCCTTTCCTTAAGCTTGATCCAGTGGTTTGTGTAGGCTTTGTATTGGGCTTCTCTGGGTGGCTCAGAGGGTAAAGTATCTGTTCGCAATGTGGGAGACCCAGATTCGATCCATGTGTTGGGAAGATACCCTGTAGCAGGAAATGTCAACACATTCCAGAACTCTTGCCTGGAAAATTGCACGGATGGAGAAGCCTGGTAGGTTACAGTCCATTGGGTCACAGAGTCGGACACGGATGAGTGACTTCACTTTCTTTTCACTTTGTATAGGGTGAGATTTGTGGTGAGTTTTTGTTTTTCCTCTGATTGACAAGGCTGAGTGACATCTGCTGATGATTGGGTTTGTATCTTTGTTCTGTTTGTTGTTTAGATGAAGTGTCCTGCACAGGGTGCTACTGGTGGTTGGGTGATGCTGGGTCTTGTATTTAAGTGGTTTCCTTTGTGTGGGTTCTCACTGTTTGATACTCCCTAGGCTTAGTTTTCTGGTAGTCTAGGGTCTTGGAGTCAATGCTGCCACTCTAAAGGCTCAGGGCTTGATCTCTGTGCGAGTTTTTTGCCCTCCTTCTCTCTCTCACATGTTTCCAGCAGCTAGAGGGGTAACCCCTGAGGGGACTGGAGAAGTAGCGGTGGGGAAGAGTGCGGCAGCTACAGCAGCAGTCTCTGGCCGAGGTGCAGTGCCTACCACTCCCACCACCAGCCTCACTCGTGGCTGGAATAAAGCCAGCTGCTTCCCCCTTCCCCTACCCGCCCCACAACCTGCCCAAGAACCAACAAAATCCTTTTTACCCACACAAGATTTTGTCACATCAAATACTGAAAATATTGGTTCATTGAACTGACATTACAAAATATTTACATATTCATTTTATATATGTTATTATTTGTATTGAAGCATAAAATGTCAAATATTTTGAAAAGATTGCTATATTTGACTGTAAAATATTTAATGACAAAACAATATATATATAAACATGAATAGAAGATGAAACATGTTAATGTTAACAACTTGACATATACAATAGGTGACATGTTTAAAGGAATGAACTGGTCACTTTATTGTATATAAGGATTCTTGAGTCAATAATAATAATTATGTGCAAAAGCTACATGCACACAGCCAGTTCACAAAAGAGTTATAATCAGGCCACAAACCTATGATGCAATATTCACCCTAATAAGCAATGAAAATATATACAAACAAAGCAAGGAAGCATGGTTTTACACCAATTAAAATAAAAATAATAGTAAATATTAAAAGTGTCATGAAGTAAACGCAAAATTCAGCATAAATATTATGGGAATTTTAACAGAAAGGAGAAATATTTAATTTAAAAAGGAGGGCAAACAGTATTAAAAACAATTTCTTACCTAAATTTAAGGATGCATAGAATGACAGAAGGTATTTGCGTTTGTTGGAATTGCACTTGCTTCTCATTTGTTCATCTTTTTAAAAAATTTCGCTTTCAAATTTTCTATAAAAATCAATTATTTTAATCACAAGGCCAAAAATTGTAGCTTTCTAAAGAAGGTTAACTTCTAATGGACTATGTTAGATGAATATGACTTTATTACATATTAAAATCAAATGGTAAGATCAAAAGAGAAGTTTCTTTTTTATCAGGAATATGCATAGCAAATATTTTGGGGGGGGCTATTTTGTATGCATTGTTGCACTTCTTCATACCATTCTTCAGTAGCATGACAGCTGTTAAAATTTGATTAATCATTGACCATTTCTCCACAAAATATGAACAGGTGTAAGCCCATGAGTTGGAGCTATTAGTGAATCACTCATGTTTGTAAAATTAGAAACATGTTCTTTTCTGTGATTTTAGCTTACAGCATTTACAGTTTGGCAGTCCAAAATATCCAGAGTAAAGTCAATAATTTACTTAGTCACTTCATAGTCAGTATATAAATAAACAAGAATGTATTTATATAAATATATTTTATATATGTATGTATATATATATATATATATATATATATATACATACAGCCACACTGTGCAGCTTGAGATATCTTAGTTCCCTGACCAGGGACTAAACCTGGCCCTTCTGCAGTGAAAGCACAGAGTTCTCACCTCTGGACTACAAGGGAACTTCCAAGCATGATTATTTAAATTCCTGGTTTATGTGCTATTTGCTTCACCTAGAATAGCATATTTTTAAGAAATAGTTTTTTATAGTAACATTTTGGAGCATAAAGCCCTTCTTAAAGTTATGGAAATATGTAAAACAAACACATTTGGGAGAAATTTGTCTTAGCATGGCAATAGACTGGTATTCACAACTTTATTACTCTACTAATGTGTATCATGTATTCTTAATCTCACCTTGTCACATTAACCACTCAATAATGAGAAATAATTAAAAGAAACATTCATTATATTATCTCTCCCTAAACAATATTGCATGGGTGAAAGGAGAAGGTCACAGCAAATGATGAGATGGTTAGGTAGCATCACCGACTCAATAGACATGCAGGTAAGTAAACTCTGGGAGACAATGAAGGCCAGGGGAGCCTGGAGTGTTACAGTCCATGGCCGTTGCAAAGTGTTAGACATGGCTGAAGTGACTAAACAACAGCAAATTCAGATGTAGCATTAATAAGTTTAAGAGACCAAATTAAAATGGATGATACAGACTAAATAATTTGAAATGTATTGAATTACAACAAGTTGGGAAAGATGACATTTATATTGTCACAGTGGTTCTTTATGTGGAAATATTAACCTCACATTTATTGCCAAGATTTTAACTGGATATTTTCAAGAAGTGATTGAAACACTTGGGGAAATTTGAAAATGAACTGCATTTTACAAAAACTGCTGTGTCGATATTGGATTTTCCAGCTATCATCACATTTTTGAGCTTATATGTGAAAAATTTCTTTATCTTAGGTAATACATATCAAATATATTTAAGAATGAAACATCCTAGTAATCTTAATGTCTGAAATTTGCTTTCCTATTCTGCAAAAAGGTGTATATCAGTGTATTATGTATGTGAGAGTGTTTATATGGTGCAGACATATTTGTGGATGTATTCATGTGCACAGAGAGAGAAAATGAGAGAAAAAGAAAAATAATAGCAAAAATTAACTGTGAACAAAACTGAAATATTAATAATTAGTGAATGATCTATGTGAAGAGCATATAGTGTTAATTATACTTTCTACTTTTTGTTATAATGGCAAAATTGAAAAGAAAAATGCTAATGGGTAAAGAGAAGATTGGAAGCATCCAACTTTAAACGTCTTAAGGAATGTATGGATTGCATTTCTTATACTGTGCTAAATTGCTTCAGTCTTGTCCGACCCTTTGTGACCTTTTGGACATTAGCCTGCCAGCTCTTCTGTGCTTGGGATTCTCCAAGCAAAAATACTGGAGTGGATTGCCATTTCCTACTCCAGGGGATCTTCCCAACCCATGGATCGAAATTGCGCCCATTTCCTCTCCTATATTGGCGATGGGTTCTTTACCTCTAGCGCCAGTTGGGAAGCCGTTGCATTTTTTATAAGGCATGTCATATTTTAACTGATTTAGGATATTATCAACTCCACAATAAGTTTTTAACAGACATTTATTTAAAATTTTACTGTAACTTCATTATAATATAATAGTTTTTATCACCAGTATATTAATCAGTAAAATCAAACATTCTCAAAATGTGATCTATGAACAAGCAGCATCATGATCCACTAGGGCTTTGTTAGAAATATAAGCTCTTAAAAACCAACTGCAGCCTTACAGAATAAAAATAAATAAATAAATAAATAATTCTGAGAGTGGGCCCCAGCAATTGCTTTAACAGACTACTCATGTGATTCTAATGTACATTAAATATTGTGTACTCCTGTCTTAATTAATTGATTTAGTTCTAGACCTTTGTGTACTCATAGAAGGTATCCTTCTATTAATACATCTATTTTTCATTTATAAATTAATGATAGATATCTTAATATTTTCAAAATAGTTTAAATAAACAAAAATGAATAAGGTGAAGTCCCTTAATTAATGATTTGCTAGAGAGGAGAATTCATCCAAAATTCCCCAACAATTACATATGCTAGGTGCAAAGAATTTATATGTGGGCATGGGTGTGGTCTATTTTAGGATATTATGCAATATTCTCAAAGCTCATGATTACTGAGTAGACACATAGAAAATCTGTGACACCTATGTACTATGGATTTCTCCTGCCACAGTTAGCTCTGTGAGTAGAGGCACATATTGGAAAGGAACCTGTACTTAATAGCTTTAGGATTTCAGCCCAGTTAAAGAGAGTGATAAAATTTTAGAAGTAGGCATAATGATGAATTTCAGTTGGGCAAGGTGGAGGAAAGTATGATGGTATGTGGGAAGGGAGGGTGGCAGGCAATATAGATTCCCAGTTAGAGCAACTGATTGAAAGTTCTAGGGAATTCAAAGATTGCAAAAAAGGAAGTATCATTAGTGATAAGTAGCCTAAGTAGGTAATCATAGTTAACATGTGGAACACTTTGAAATATTGGAGTAACTGCAGATCTGTGTAATAAAATGCCCAGGATATAGCCATAGATGTAATAGAAGTAGGGAAAGTATAAGTATCAAGAGAGAAGCATAATTCTATTGCCTGAGATGTCAGGTTGGTGATTACACTGAACATTGAATACGTTTGGGACTTTGACTTTAACTCAGAATTTGTGTATGATCTCTAGGTTGAAAACTGTAAAGTACTGATGAAAAATATCAGAGAATGTATCAACATACAGTATTTTTCTGTATGACTTATTTCTTTAAGCATAATGTCCTCCAAGGTCCATCCATATTGTTCCAAATAGAAACTTTTTATTCTTTTTATTGTTAAATAGCATTCCATTGCATATATCTACCACACTTTCTTCATTCATTCAGTTTTGATGAGCACATAGGTTGCTTCTATATCTTGACTATTGTAAACAATACTTACTTTTTTTTTTTTTTTTTTCGGTAATAGTGTTTTTATTTTCTCCAAATATACACCCAGGAGTGGATTTTCTCAGTCACATGGTAGATCTAGTTTTAGTTTCTTTGGGAACCTCCATACTATTTTCCACAGTGGTTGCACCAATTTTCTTTCCCAACAGTATACAAGGGTTCCCTTTTCTCCACATCCTTGCCAACATTTGTTATTTGTGATCTTTTTTAATGATAGCCATTTTGACAATTGTAAGATGATATCTCTGTTGTTTTGATTTGCACCTCTCTTATGATTAGTAATGTTGGGCATCTTTGCATGTACCTATTGGCCATCTGTGTATTTTCTTTGGAAAGATGCCTATTGAAATTCTCTGCCCATTTTTTAATCAAGCTATTTGTTTTTTGGGGGGTTTCAGTTTTATATAAACAATCACTTTATGGAATTATGCAGAATATAAAAAATAAAACAAGCTAGTGGTTATTAAAAAAAAAAAAAAAAAGAGCATGGAGGACAAACTAGTGGTTACCAGTGGAGACAGGGAAGCAGAGACGGACACGATAGGTATAGGGGATTAAGAGGTACAAGCTATTATCTGTAAAATAAATAAGATAAAGGACATATTGTATAGCTAGGGACTATAGCAATATTTTATAATAACTGTAGAGTATAATCTATATTTGTGAATCACTATATTGTATACCTGAAACATATATTTTAAATCAACTATGTGCTTAATCACTCAGTCATGCCCGAATCTGCAACTCCATGGACTGTAACCCGCCAGGCTCCTCTGTCCATGGGATTTTCCAGGCAAGAATACTGGAGGAGGTTGCCATTTCCTCCCTCAGGAAATCTTTCCA